>NW_007253048.1:32246-34961 GCF_000164805.1 Carlito syrichta
TCATGGCCACCACAGCCTCAACCTGCTGGGCTCAGGCAATCCTTCCACCTCAACCTTCCAAGTAGATGGAACTACAGGCATGCTCCATCACGCCTAGCTAATTTTTCTTGATTTATTTCAGAGATGAGATCTCACCAGGTTGCCCAGGCTGGTCTTGAACCCCTGAGCTCAGCCTCCCAAAGTGCTGGAATTATAGGCTTGAGCCACCGTACCCATCCCCATTTTTCCATTTCCAGGGTTAAATGATGCTGACAGATATTCCATTATTTAAACCCAAAAGGCTTCAGAATTAATGATTTTTAGTTGGAGAGATGTGTACATGGACATATGTAGATATAATATATTCGTGTCAATATACTTGGATAGAGTCAATAAAGATATGAATTTGCCTTTATATTGGGCGAAACTTGAACTGGTTAGTGAAACATAAGCCTGGGAAGAACTACTGTTCCTGTGTCCCTTTCTTTGCCATTAATGGTAAGACCCATTAGCCAATAACTTCTGCACATATATTCTACATTAGGAACAAGAAAAACATTCATTTTCAGGATGACTAAGAGTGCGTAAACCTTTATTTTATAATGTCATGTAGTTGGTAGAAAATTATGTCTGAGTCAATATTGACAGTGCTACATTGAAGAGTCAGTCACTGTTTCAATTGTACAATGGCATTTTCACCACTAGTTTTTACTATAAAATTCTACAAGGAAGGCTGGGCATGGTGGCTCATGCCTACAATCCCAGCACTTTGGAAGGCCAAGGTAAGAGGATTGCCTGAGCTCACGGGTTGGAGACCAGCCTGGACAACTTGACGAGACCTCATCTCTACAATAAATAAAAAAACTAGCCAGGCGTGGAGGTGCGCCTGTAGTTCCAGCTACTTGGAAGGCTGAGGCAGAAGTATCAACTGAGACCAGCAGGTCGAGGCTGAGGTGGCTGTGAACATGCCACTGCACTCCAGCCTGGGTGACAGTGTGAGACTCTGATTCAAAAAAGAAAGAAATTCTATAAGGAGCTGCTTGACCTTTACAAGTTAGAATTGTCTGCCCAGAGCAGTGTCTCACATCTGAAATCCCAGCACTTTGAGAGGTAGAGGTGAGAGGATTACTTGAGCCTACTGGTTCAAGACCAACCTGGGCAACATGGTGAGACCTTATTTCTACAATAAATCAAGAAGAATTAGCTGGGCATGGTGTGCACACCTGTAATTCCAGCTACTTGGAAGATTGAGGCGGAAGGATCACCTGAGCCCAGCAGGTCAAGGCTGCAGTGGTCATGAGCGTGCCACTGCACTCCAACCCTGGTGACAGAGTGAGACTCTGACTTAGAAAAAAAATAGAATTGTCTAATACGAAGTATTGTCATAGTGAGAGACTCAAAAAAAAAAAAACACAAAAAAAGAACTATTACTATATGAATTCCTACCCCACGTTCACTGTATTTGTTTGCAGTATTTGTACTTAGAACTTTGTTAAGTTTAATTTTTGTTTGTCCCATAAAATAACCGATTGCTTCGGCAACTGCTGCTAGCAATGTGTGAATGTTAAGCAATAAGCCCCTCTTGGCCATTCCTTTGCTTAAATTGTGGTAGCCTCTGTGGCGTCTCTCTCCTGGTAAGCTCGGTATTGTTTCAAACCTCCTGCCTGCTTGCTAAACCTAGCTTATCTGGCATTCCATCCGCCCGTTTGGCAGTTACTAGTCCATCACAAGTTACTAAGCCTGAGCCTGTGCAAATCGAACTCAAATCAACCAATCAAAGTCTTTGTAACTGCGTCATATAGTTTTTATCCAATCCTGTGTGCACAAGTTTGTATCAAACTCGAATCAACCAATCAAAGTCTTTGTAACTGCGTCATATAGTTTTTATTCAATCCTGTGTGCACAAGTTTGTAAAGCCACCCCACCCCTTCAGAATTATGTATAAAAGGTGCGTGTTAGCCTGGGTTGGGGCTCTCATCCCTGAAGTCGCTGCATCGGCTTCAAACGTGAGTCCAGAACCGAGCCTGAATAAAGACCCTCATGTGTTTGCATCGGAGCTGGCTCTTTGTGGTCTCTCGGATTTAAAATCTTGGGTTTAACAATAGATGCTACCATAATACCTAATCACAAAAGGTCCAACAAAGGAGGCAAATGCTTATCTCTTTTGAGAGGAAAAAAAGACTGCTTCCAGATACCGAGAGCCTTCCCCACACAGCACACTTGAATTCATACTCCATCTGAGCAGTCTAAACTTTATGGAAGGTCACACTTTTAAAAAATATATAAAAACCTTACCCTTTGCCGGGAGTGATGACTCACGCCTGTAATCCCAGCACTTTGGAAGGCAGAGGCTAGAGGATTGCCTGAGTCCAGGAGTTCAAGACCAGCCTGGGCAACTTGGCGAGACCTCATCTCTACAATAAATCAAAACATCAGTCGGGCATGGTGGTGCGCGCCTGTAGTTCCAGCTACTTGGAAGGCTGAGACAGAAGGATCGCCTAAACCCAGCAGATCAAGGCTGCAGTGGCCATGACTGCACTCTGTTCCCCACACACCTGCCACTGCACTCCAGCCTGGGGAACAAAGTGAGATTCCCACTCAAAAAAAAAAAAAAGTTATTTGCCCTTTGAGCATCCATCTATTATCAAAATTACTCTTTTATTTTCTGATATTAGGGGGCAATAGGAAAAGTTCAAGAAGACTGAAATAAAATTTTTTTTTTTTTTTTTTTTTTTG
>NW_007253048.1:35126-36505 GCF_000164805.1 Carlito syrichta
CCCTTCCGCCTCAGCCTTCCAAGTAGCTGAAACTACAGGCACACGCTATCACGCCCGGCTAATTTTTGATTTATTGTAGAGATGAGGTCTCACCAAGTTGCCCAGGCGGGTCTCGAACCCGCGGGCTCAAGCAATCCACTCACCTGAGCCTCCCAAAGGCGCAGGATTACAGGCTGAGCCACCGAGCCCAGCTATTAAAAAAAATTAATGAGGAGAAGGTAGAAACAAAGTCCTACAGAATAGTGAAATAATGTTTATTTTATGACAAATTTCCTAAAGTCATTATTAAGCATGTGGTTTGGAAATAAATTTTTTTAATTGCATTTATCCCCAGAGGCCAATACAGGTTTTTAGACATACAAAGTTCCAACATAAATAAGCGTTTTTGATGGTAGTTCAAATGATTCAAATGATGGAAATTGAAAATGATTGCCTGTTGGGAGCCGGCCACGGAGGCCCACTGAGCGTTAGGGATCAGGGAGGGCCGTGGACCTCGAGACTGCTAGGACGTGTTCAGGAGCCGTAGACCCCATTTTCCTCCCCCTTTTGCCATGCAGCACAAACAACCTAAAGGAACTCTGCTGGCCTAAGCTGAAGGCTCTGTGACTGTGACAGGCATGGCTCACTCTAAAAACCCATTGTTCCTGTTTCCCATAAACTGCGGTTTCGGCTAGGTATTAGTTATAATTCAAACTCAGGTCACATTTGGGAGCCTTTTATATGGTACAAGCTTCTTTATAAGATTTAAAAGAATATTTGTAGAATTAGTATATACTTATGGAGAGCTGTTTTCAGCTTTTCAATGGTATAGATGATTGTCAAGAGTGGCCCAGCACAGAGTTTGGGCTGGGCCACATTCCTGAGAGCCCAGCACGTACTTTGGACTGGGCTGCATTCTTTTAGGCCGGCTTTAGCTACAGTTAGTGTAAGGTCTTTTTTCTACCTGTTATAGAAATTGAATTTATTTTATTCATAGAAGGTATTGTAGAATAGGTCATGCTATGAATCATGTTAGTTCAAACATAATCAATCATAATATTTTTAGGTTTAATAAGAATATAGTTAACTTTAGAAATATCATTGTCTCCACTTTCTACTATCGAAGTTTTGGCCTTAGTACATTTACAGTTTACATTTAAGTTTTAGAAGCTTTGCTACTACTAATCAGCTTTATATATTAGAATTAAGAATTGGAAAACTTTCATAGAAATTAGGATAGATATATGGGACTTTGGAATAGCCATTTTGTTAAGAGATTGTAGTCTATTGTTCCAAAAGGTGGCCCACCGTGGACCTTGGACTGGCCACATCCTGTAGGGCCCAGTGTGATCTTTGGACTGGGCCACATTCTTAAGGAAATTGGCTTAAGCTATAATTAA
>NW_007253048.1:36684-41397 GCF_000164805.1 Carlito syrichta
CCATCTTTCTTTCTTTTAATATCTATCCCTACAGATTCGCCGACGCCACCACATCTTCCAAGGGACTCCCCAAAACTTTCAGGGGCTGGCCCCCCGCAATTGCCTTTTATGCAAGAGTTGTATTTGTAAAGATATTATGTTATTCAAGCTAACAAAGAGAGTCCCAGGGGTTGTCTTAGCTATCTTTGTTTAAACAGCCTTCTCCATTAGTTTTTGGTTTCTTTCTTTTTTTTTTTTTTTTTATGATCCAGAGATCTTTTATTTTTGATACCCATTAAGCCATGAATTCATAGGGAATAGGTTCCGGAAGCTCGGGCTCCTTTCCGTTGGTTCTCACAAAGTGTGCTTCTCTGGGTGGAGCAGGCTGGCGCTTCAGCTGAACCCACGTGCCTTTCTCCTTGGCTTCCTTCTTTTTCTGGTCATTTTCCTTCACACGTTTCAGGAAGCTATCTCGACTCTTCGAGTGCTTAATATGCTCAATACGCACATTAATTCTCTTGGCAGGAAACTTGCCCTTGACTTGTTTGTTAACAACAATGCCAACAGCATGCTGGGTGACATTGTAGACTCTTCCTGTCTTGCCAGAGTAACATGTGTGGGGCATTCCTTTCTGAACAATACCCATTCCCTTGATGTCTACAATATCACCTTTTTTATAGATTCGCATGTATGTGGCCAAAGGAACAACTCCATGTTTTCTGAATGGCCTGGAGAACATGGACCGCGTGCCCCTCCTCTTTCCCTTTGTGTTCGTCATTTTGGCGAATTACTGGAAGATGGCGGTTCCGGCCGAAAGGAGTTTCTGGTTTCTACAATTTCTTTCACTTCCATTGGCTCTGACCCCCCTGTGATGATTTCTACTTTCTTGTTTTTTTTTTGAGTTGGAGTCTTACTCTGTCGCCCAGATTGGAGTGCAGTGGCCACTCCCGGCCACCGCAGCCTCGACATGCTGGGCTGCGGTGATCCTTCTGCCTCATCCTTCTGAGTAGCCGGAATTACAGGCATGCGCTACCATGCCCAGCTTATTTTTTGATTTATTGTAGAGATGAGGTCTCGCTGCCCAGGCGGGTCTCGAACCTGCGGGCTCAGGCAATCCACTCACCTCAGCCTCCCAAAGGAGCGGGATTACAGGCTGAGCCACCGAGCCCGGTGATTTCCACTTTCAAGACCTCCAATATCCTCACAACAGTGATCATGCTTTGAAGCTCTTACATCAACGGGCTTTCATTCCCATTTTCCATGCATCTTGTTCCCCAACAGCCTTTCTGCCATTATAGACCAAGGAGAAAGGAGAGAGTGTGGTGATACTTCAGAAGGGCACAGTGTATGCTGTAGGGAAAGAGTCCATTAGACAAGAAGAGAAAGTTGACACCTGCCCATCTGTTCTTGGTGGATGATGGGAAGGAGAAGGGGCAGAGATTGGGCAGAAGGTTCCAAAGTGTAAGCTATCATGTTAATATGGGTATAGGAAAGATCAAGAGTTTTCCAGGCCTCACAGCGTGTCTGGGATGTAGACAGGTAGGCATAGAAGAGCCACAGCACAACATGGTGGAGGGCAGTGGTTAGACAGCTGCACCCGAGGCAGTTTTCCTTGTTCCCCATGGTCTACACAATCCATGCACTGCAACTAGAAGTTTCCATGTGCCTTATGCTATTGCGGAGTGCCAAGACCTGCAGTGAAAAAGAAGACATAGTGTATACACGGGTCCACAGTCTCCTGTGAGTGGTGCCAGAATGTTGACCAAATGACCACACAGGCACCATGTGATCCTCAGATCTTGTCTCCTCCCCTACCAAAAGTCACATAAACCTTGTCCCCTTCACATTAAGATGCCACCCTGGAAAGGTGCAGTGGAAAATAAAAAAGACTGAGCTGTCCTTGAAATAGACAAGACCTGATGAGATAGTGATGTCATAAATGGTCAAGTTCAAAGTTAGTTTTCCCACGTGTTAAAGGATATATTTTTGTAGGCTAAAACTATGATTGTCATCTGTTAACGATCTTTTTTGTTGTTGTTTTGTTTTGTTGTTTTTTGAGTCTGTCACCCAGGCTAGAGGGCAATGGCACGCTCACAGCCACCGCAGCCTCAACCTACTGGACTCAGGTGATCCTTCCTAGTAATTGGAACTACAGGCATGTGCCACAACACCTAGCTAATTTTTCTTGATTAATTGTAGGGTTGAGGTCTCTCCAAGTTACCCAGGCTGGTCTCGAACCCATGGACTCAGACAATCCTCTCACCTTGGTCTCCCAAAGTGCTGGGGTTATAGGTGTGAGCCACCCTGCCCAGCCTGTTAAAGATCTTATCTTAAGTTGTGAGGAAACCAGTAATGTTTCAACTAGTTCAAAGGAGAATTCAAATGCACACATACACAGACCATTAGGAAGACTGCATGAAATGAATACCAAAAAAGTGGTCAATATCCATAGGGCAATAATTCGCCAGACATAATTGTCAAGGTTCACTGTTGTAAAGTAGCTCAATAAAGGCAGAGTTAACCCAAAGTGTGTACTAGATAGGACGGCAATCTTTTTTACCCATTTCAAAGTGTATTACAATTTTTCCTGATACCTGCTAGTAAAAGGTGGGAACTCTTGGAGGAGTCCAAATCAGTTCTAGAATTGAAGCTAAATTTTTCTTTGTAAATTTTATCTATCTATCTATCTATCTATTTACTTATAGTTGAAGTCTCACTCTGTTGCCAACTAAAAATAAACTATAAATAAACTGGAGGGCAGTGGTATGCTTAAAGCCACCACAGCCTCGGCCTGCCGAGCTCAGGCTATCCTTCTACCCCAGCCTTCCCAAGTAGCTGGAACTACAGGCACATACCACCATGCCTAGCTAATTTTTTGATTTATTGTAGAGAAGAGGTCTCGCCAACTTGCCCAGGCTGGTCTCGAACCCGTGGGTTCTGGCAATTCTCTCACCTCAGCCTCCCAAAGTGCAGGGATTATAGGCGTGAGCCACCACGCCCAACCTTCTTTGTTCTTTTTTGAAGTCACATGTACATTTTGCATTCTCCCTAAAGTCAGCTTTCAGGGATACTTCTGCTATCTGCCATTGATGTCCATCTGAGTTATGGAGGAGTACCCTCCCCAAAACTTGGTATTATCTTTTGGAGGGCAGGCCCCTTGTAGTACACTTGAAATTTATTTCTCTGGACCAAACGATCACCCAAGTGTTTATCTAGAAGTTTTGAGAAGGTTGCATCACGATTTGTGGAAAAGACATCCCAAGTTGTGGCAAACAGGTGACTAGTTCTTCCACCATGACAACGCACCTGCCTATCCAGCCCTGAGTGTTCAGTCGTTTTTGACCAAAAGCAACATACCCCATGCACCACCCTCTCTAGTCACTTAATTTGGCCCCAAGTGACTTTTGTTTTTGTTTTCCCAGACGAAAAAAGTCCTCAAAGGGACACGTTTTGCCAATGTGGAAGAGATTTTGAGCCGCGGAAAAAGTGTCTCAATAGGTGTATTGCACCATACGGAAAGTACTTTGAAGGTGACTAAAATTTAAACATGTAAGAATAAATGCACAATTTTTTATAAATAAATTCCAGGTCTTTTGGAGTCCTCTCTTGTATTCCTCATCAGAGCTCTGCAGAACTGAAGGTCTGAGAACCTGAAGCGTTTGTGTGTAGGGCCCTCAAGGCCAGTGCTGCTAGGATTTGGACTTTGATAAAGTGAAGAGGATGCTTCTTCCCATGCCGAGTGCCAAACTATTTATATGCAGAGACTCAATACTGTGCCTGCATCATCTTAGAGAATTGTCCTTGATGTCCTATTTGAAGCTCCTTTCCCTAGGACTCTAAGTTTTGGAGTCAGACCAAAGAGCCATCTGAGTGACAGGTGACAATAATTATTTCTACACTTTCGTTCTTTGACAATTGAAAACCTTCTTTCTGTTTGTGATACTATTCCATCTATCTATCTATTTATCCATACAGTCTTTGAATTAGTCATATCAGGTCAGGTACTAGGCTAGGATTATTTAAATTTCTTTTTTTTTTTTTTTGAGTCAGAGTCTCACTGTGTCGCCCAGACTGGAGTGCAGTGGTTACTCCCAGCCACCGCAGCCTCGACCTGCTGGGCTGCGGCGATCCTTCCGCCTCAGCCTCCCAAGTAGCTGGAACTACAGGCACGCGCTACCACACCCAGCTAATTTTCTGATTTATTGTAGAGATGAGGTCTCACCAAGTTGCCCGGGCAGGTCTTGAACCCGCGGGCTCAGGCAATCCACTCACCTCAGCCTCCCAAGGCGTGGGATTACAGGCTGACCCACTGAGCCGGCTGGATTATTTAAAATTAACAGAAAGTTCCTAAATCCTATTAACTGATACATTTCCAAAGAGATCTGTCTACAGATCCAGGGAAATAGCATGGTGTCTTAAGGAAGCAGCAAAGTGCTAGAGTCAATGACATTCAAACTTATTCTTGCTGTCTCCAAGAAAAATATTTTCATCCGTGAAATATGAGGATGTTACTTTTCATAACCTCACAAAGTTGCTGTAATAATGGGAATACACTTGGCAAATAATGATCAATCATTGGGTGGGTGTAAATTCCTTTATTCCACCACATCTAACATGTAGCTAGATCTCAGGTTTTATGCAATTGCTGGCAACACTCTCTCCCTCTCACTTAGTAATCTTCATTTTTTTTTTTTTTTTTTTTTTTTTTGAATCAAAATCTCACTCTGTCACTCA
>NW_007253048.1:41506-48138 GCF_000164805.1 Carlito syrichta
CTCAGCCCTTCCGAGTAGCTGGAACTACAGGCGCGTGCTACCACGCCCGGCTAATTTTTTTTTAAATTTATTGTAGAGATGAGGTCTTGCCAAGTTGGCCAGGCGGGTCTCGAACCCCGCGAGCTCAGGCAATCCACTCACCTCAGCCTCCCAAAGCGCTGGGATTACAGGTTGAGCCACCGAGCCCAGCTAGCAATCTTATGTTCTTTGCACATTTGTCATTCATGCAAATTTTATATTCCTGTTCTTTGTGATTGGTTTACTAGCATAATATCAGCCTCTTTCTTATTATAATTAATATTATAGCTTAGTCCTGTTAACCTACTTATAACTTCATTAACACAACTTCATTGGACTATAATGATCTCATTTTTCTCTTCTTTCACTGGACACTCGTTTTTTTTTTTTTTTTTTTTTTTTGAGTTGGAGTCACACTCTGTCTCCCAGGCTGGAGTGCAGTGGCATGCTCCCGGCCACCATAGCCTCAAACTGCAGAGCTCAGGCGATCCTTCGGCCTCAACCTTCCAAGTAGACAGAACTACAGGTGTGCCCTGCCACGCCCAGCTAATTTTTTGATTTATTGTAGGGGCGAGGTCTCACTATATTGCCCAGGCTGTTCTCAAACCAGTGGGCTCAGGAAATCCTCTCATCTCAGCCTCTCAAAGTGCTGGGATTATAGGCTTGAGCCACCATGCCCGGCCTGATCACTTCCTTTTTGCCTTCAGACTGTCTACTGGATTTTTGTAGTTTATAATTTATAGCCGGGATTATTTACACGTTCAAACCCCAAGTTGCCAGCCTCCCCAAATCTGTTCTTATTATTCTTTTTACTGTAAGCATCATCTTTATGACCAGTACAGGGTCCCAACTTCCCAGTTTGTTTATAACCTTATAACCTGGACCCTTTTCAGCTTTCCAGTATTCTACAAACATTGTTCTTTGTCAGGTCAAGGGTGAGGACTGGAGAAATAAGGGGCGAAAAACCCCCTCCAGAAGCTCAAAGTCAGTGTATAGAAATTCTAAAAAGGCACATATTTAATTCAACATACGAAATAACATCCTTAAGATTTTTATTTTAAAAGTTGAATAGGCGGCCGGGTTCGGTGGCTCAGCCTGTAATCCCGCGCCTTTGGGAGGCTGAGGTGAGTGGATTGCCTGAGCCTGCAGGTTCGAGACCCGCCTGGGCAGGCGAGATCTCATCTCTACAATAAAATAAAATAAAAAATTAGCCGGGCGTGGTAGCTCGTGCCCGTAGTTCCAGCTACGTGGAAGCCTGAGGCAGAAGGATCGCCGGAGCACAGCAGGTCGAGGCTGCAGTGGCCGAGAGTGGCCACTGCACTCCGGTCTGGGTGACAGAGTGAGACTCCAACTCAAAAAAAAAAAAAAAAAAAAGTTGAATAGGCTACCCCAGGAAATACTGAGCTCCTTTTGCTGTACTGTACAAGCTAACAGACCATTTTACTGAGCGGGAGAAGAGATATAAAATAGCTTCTAAGTATCCATATTTCCAACTACCTATTGGGACAGTGAGGAACCAGCTTTAACCAGAGAAGTGATCAACCCCGGTAGGTGGCTCCTTCTTCCTCTCCATCCTAAGGAGAGGGATCCGAGGGATGAGGAGTAGGGAAGAGAAGGTCACTGGAGAAGGAGACTAAGAAAAGGAGACTTTTTTCATCCTTACTTTTGCCTTACGATACCACAGGACTAAAAGACATTTACTCGACCCGGCACTGTGCTCACGCCCATAATCCCAGCACTTTGGAAGGCTGAGGCAAGAGAATTGCCTGAGTCCAGGAGTTCAAGACCAGCCTAGGCAACATGACGAAAACTTGTCTCTACAATCAATCAAAAAATCAGCCGGGCATGGTGGCACATGCTTGTGGTTCCAGTTAATTGGAAGGCAGAGGCAGAAGGATCGCCAGAGTCCAGCAGGTTGACACTGGGGTGACTGTGAGTGTGCCACTGCCCTTCCACCTGGGCAACAGAGTGAAACTCTGACTCAAAAAAAAAAAAAAAAAAAAGTCATTTACTCACCGATCTCCATAGAACTAAAAGAGCTCACAGGAAGTTTCTGTTTGGGAACACAAGATTGAAATTCATATCCTCTATCATTAAACAAATATTTACCCAATGTTGGCCATGTGAAATGTCTAGTAAAGATGAAATGAGACACTGTTTGCCAAAGACATGGTACAGAAGAGCACACAGACAACAAATGCCACTTCCCTTGGGCCACCAGTTCTGTGTTGATACATTACCGTGGAAAAGTCCTGTTGCTTCATTTCAGAATTATCAAAATCCCTCTCTCTGTTCTGCTCTTTTAAATAAAAAATTAGACTGGGAATGGTGGCTCTCACCTATAATCCCAGTACTTTGGGAGGCCGAGGTGAGAGGATTGCTGAGCCCGCAGGTTCAAGACTAGCCTGGGCAACTTGGTGAGACCTCTTCTCTACAATAAATAAAAAAATTAGCCGGGCGTGGTAGTGCACACCTGTAGTTCTGGCTACTTGGAAGGCTGAGGCGGAAGGGTCGCCGGAGGCCAGCAGGTCGAGGCTGCGGTGGCTGGGAGCGTGCCACTGCACTCCAGCCTGAGCCACAGAGTGAGACTCCAACTCAAAATAAATAAATAATTAAAAACTTCTCTGATCTTTAGTATATTATGTTCACAGCATAACTGATATTCACAACACCACTCATAGGCATCCTGTATCTATACTCTGTGTCCCCACCCACCAAGCAGTAAGGATGGATTTGTGTGTGTTCTTTCACGTATTTCAGATATAATATTACTCGCCCCAGGACAAGGATTATCTTAAGATTTGCTTTAAGTCTAGCACAGAGCCAAATATATGAAATGTTTATAAAGATGTTCATAAAAATGACAAAGAAGGGACTTTCCTTCATGCAATGCTTGTCATTCTAGTTATAGATGAAGAACAAACTGTTCAAAGTTCTCATTCTAGTTTGTACTGAAGACAAAAAATACACGTAAAGTCATAAACATTTGACTAGTTGACTAGTTATACATGAAGAACTCTTATCTGCAAAGGAAGATGAGAATGCTAATGATGAATTCACAGAGGAAATGCATTAGATAAAGCAGATTGCCATCTTCTGCCTCGAATTATGCAAAAGGGATAGGAGACATGCCTAACCATAGTGTGTCAACCAAGAGGGTACTTTACTGGTTCTTAGATATGATATTAATGATTGGCAGTGTTTCCCAGCAGGCTGTTACTGCTGATTATTACCAAAAGTTGTTCAGTCTTATTGCCTGGCTACCTCCTGGAGTATCATTGAGGTCAGTCATACGCCATTAGCAAAGGACACCCAACTCCTTTTTTTTTTTGAGTCAGGGTCTCACTCAGTTGCCCAGGTTGGAGTGCAGTGGCTCACCACAGCCTCGACACCCTGGACTCAAGTGATCCTTTCACTTCAGCCTCCCAAGTAGCTGGGGCTACAGGCATGGGCTACCACACACAACTAATTTTTTTATTTTTATTTTGTAGAGATAGGGTCTCCCTGTGTTGCCTAGTCTGGTCTCAAACTCTTGGGCTCAAGCAATCCTTCTTCCTTTGTTTCCCAAATTACTGGGATTATAGACGTGAGCCACCGTGCCCAGCGACATCCAACTTTTGGTCATCAGCTTCAAAGAAAGTAAGCCTGAGCCATCATGACATGAAATAGATGCCGTTACTGACACACTACAGCAGAGAAGAAGTCTGCAAAATCTGTAGTGAGGGGGTACAGGTGAGATGTTTCCAAAGACCCTACATCCTAATGTCTTGGCCCGTCTCTAATGAGATGCATGAAATCTTTGTGACCACTCTGAGGTTTCTCTGCTGCCTATATCCTCCTTGTCACCCTGAAGGCTTGCTAGCTTGACCACCTGGCCGTATACAAAACCATGAAGATGGAAGAATTTTCCTCGTGTCTCTTTTCATCTTCTTTCTGTGTGCCCTTCAATTTTGGTGGCCTTAACCAGGACCTGCTATAGAATTTGTGGGGCCTAGTACAATGCAAAAATTCAGGACCTAGTGTTAGAAAATTATTAAGAATTTCAATATGGTGACAGCAGAACATTAAAGCAAGCATGAGTCTCTGTTACGTGGGGGGTTTATATGCAAATGATTTGGCCACATGCTCTTAAAGTGGGCTCTTCTCCCCACGCTCTCACCGACAGACTCAATTTCCTTACACTGCCTAAAGCCTCGGAGAAAAGTCTCATTCTGACTCTATCAGGGGAACTGCCCTTCCACAGGGCCCTTCTCCTTAGTTTCTCCAGAACTCTGCTCTCTGCCCCTACTCAGCTGCATTCCTCCATGATAGGGTGCTGATGACTGTCAATCTGGTGGAAGGATTTCTAGGACGAGCCTCTGTGGGAAACTACTTGGGCTTTTTTTTTTTTTTTAGTTGAAGTCTCACTCTGTTGCCCAGGCTGGAGTGCAGTGGCACACTTACAACCACTACCATAACCTCGACCAGCTGGGCTCAGGTGATCCTTCCATCTCAACCTTCCAAGGAGCTGGAACCACAGGCATGCTACTATGCCCAGTTAATTTTTTTATTTATTGTAGAGATGATTTCTCACCAAGTTGCCCAGGCTGGTCTCAAACCTCTGGGCTCAGGCAATCCTTTTGCCTCCGCCTCCCAAAGTGCTGGGATTACAGGCATGAACCACAGGCCCGGCAGCCCTTTTCAATCACACTACCAATCTTTTGCCTTTTTCCATCTGTGGTTTGACCCCAAGTGTTAAAATGTTATCTATACAGTCATCTGATATTTATTGAGCACCTACTACCTGTCAGGCATTCTGTTAGCTTCTGGGGATGCAAAGGTGAATAAGATTTGTTCCCAGCTTTTAAAGAGCTTCTTTCTACTGGATTAGCAGATACAAAAGAGATTCTAGTACCAGCGGTGATTTCCATGAGGCACAGAGTTTAGTGAAACTAGAGAGTGAAGTGTGAGTGGTAAAAGGGACAGATTGTGGAAAGTGTTCTGTTTTGTTTTTAACCACCCTAGCAGGTAAAAGCTGAGCAGTTGCAAGACAGATATGTGCAGAAACACAACTGATTTTATTTCTTTTTTTGATAGTACAGTTTTTAATGTGGCACAGGGCATGTTTATTAACAGATCCAAATATCTTTAGTTTCTCTGTAATAACAAACCAAAAATAGGTAAGTGTAAGCTGATTTAAGCAATTCATGTTTGAATATATCACCTGATTTGGAAATGATCTAGATATTCAATGAATAACTATAAGTTAACTTAGTAACATTCTAAGAGTATAAGTTATCAAAGGGATTTGGGGAACTGTGTTTAAATGGTATTAGGTCAAGACTCGCTGGGGGGCTATGTGTGATACGGTGCCATGTGTAAGGTGCAAAGAATTGCATAGGAGTTAGACTGGAAAATTTAGTTTACTTAGAAAGTAAATGAGAGAGAGAGGAGAGTCATCTCCCCAAAGCAGGGGAGGAGGCCAAAGTTAAGAAAAATGGTGGCCATAGCCCAAAGAGCCACATGGTCGGGCTTGGTGGCTCAGCCTGTAATCCCGCACTTTGGGAGGCCGAGGTGAGTGAATTGCCTGAACCCGTGGGTTAGAGACCCACCTGGGCAACTTGGTGAGACCTCGTCTCTACAATAAATAAAAAAAACTAGCCAGGCGTGGTAGCGCACGCCTGTAGTTCCAGCTACTTAGAAGGCCGAGGCGAAAGGATCGCCAGACCCCAGCAGGTCGCAACTGTGGTGGCCGGGAGCATGCCACTGCACTCCAGTCTGGGTGACAGAGTGAGACTCCAACTCAAAAAAAAAAAAAAAAAAAAAAAAAGAGCCCCATGGACCTACCAGAGTGTAACAAAGCAATGGCCTGATTTTATTTCTAAAATTGACTCTTGCTATAAGTCTCACACTCTGCTTGAAGCAGAGATTTTGTTCTAAACCATTTAATGTACTCAGTCCCATGCAATGATTTTGCAGCCAAATTCACATATTGCATCGCAGTCATTGTCCAGTTCAAACAGTCTTTCTGGGGGTAAATCCTTTAGGAATTCTTCCCACCTCCCTCTGACAAAGACCCTCCTTTCACCAAATGGGAGTCAGGCTCCTATGAGGTCTGTGTCTGACAAGGCCCTAACATTGGGCTTCCCTCTCTGTCCTTGGAGAATCCAGTTTGACCAAGAATCCTGCTAAGTCAGTTTAGCAAAAATCCCCCACCTCTATTATCTGGACCCCCACACCCCTGCCACCCTTGTTGTTTTGTTATTTTATCACCCTGGCCTGCCTTCAGCAAGAATTCTGTTGAGTCTAACAAGAATTCCCCTTATCCTTGATGTTTCCTCTTAGTAATTTTCCACATACAAACTCCCACCCCACTCTTTGGCTATAAATTCCCACTTCTCCTTGTTGGAGTGAGAGGTGACCCCAATCTCTCTCCCACACTGCAAGGGCTTATGCCTCCCTCTGCCTCCCTAGGCCTATGGAAATAGTTCTCCATCTTTAACAAGTGCCATAAATGATGCTTTTTTCCTTTTTTTTTTTGAGTTGGAGTCGCCCAGACTGGAGTGCAGTGGTTGCTCCCGGCCACCGCAGCCTTGACCTGCTGGGATCCAGCGATCCTTCCGCCTCAGCCTTCC
>NW_007253048.1:48288-50022 GCF_000164805.1 Carlito syrichta
GAACCCGCGGGCTCAGGCAATCCACTCACCTCAGCCTCCCAAAGGCGCAGGATTACAGGCGGAGCCACCGAGCCCAGCGATGTTTTTTTCTTTAACACCTCTTCACCTGTTCTTTTCTCAATTTCTGGGCAAAGTTACCAAGTGTTATTTTGTATCAGGGAAAGTAATACTCCAGGTCTCTACTCACTGCTGACTCATCTGTGTCCTCTCCAAACATGGTCTCTGCTGAGGCGTACTAGGATCTTCCTGATCACGGAGTGCCCATAACCAGGGGATCTGAAGGGTTTGGGGGCCTGATCTCCTAGGCATTGTCATGCCTGCTGCTGACCCTATCGGTGACCTCATGCTATCCTACCTTGAGACCTGGGTACTATATTATGACCTTAGAGTGCGGAGTCACTCAGTGAGGCAAAGGTAAGTTCCACCTTCCTCAGTCCTTCCCCCAGCCACCCAATCCTCTGCACCCAGGTCTTCAGAGGGAGCACTAGGCCCAACCCTGTGCTTCTTGCCCCTCAGGGTTCCAGAACATTCTCATGTTTCCTCAAAACTGTGTGCATCTACCTACTCCCAACCCCACCCCAGTTCTGATGTTGATGGGAGACCCAGAGAATTCTCTTCTCTTTTCATGGCTCCTTCCTGCCCTCTCCCTTCCCAACTCTCTTGGGCTTTTCTCCTAAGATAGTAAGGGAACTTCCTCCTGTCCTGCATTCTTCCCAGATGTTTGATCTACTCTGCAGTTAGCCCTCTAAGTTTAGTTTCTTGATATGTACAAAGTAAACTGAGAGCTCTCAGAAAACTCCTTTCTGTCTCTTGAAAGTCTGATTACCGAGACTGTTGTCTCTTTATGAACCTCAACATCTAAACCTAAAGCTGAGCGAACAGTTTCTTCATTCCAGTTGTCTCGGTCCTCCTCTTCCCTGGGGCCAGGTCTTCATAGTGTAAAGGCTACCAAGGAAAAAGTCTGAATGACTGGGAAGGGAAAATAAATCTGTTTCAGCTCCTAGGTACAGGCGTTGGAACTTTATCCCATAAACATTAGGTGCCACTGAAGACTTTTTAGAAGGATACAGTGGCCAGAGCTCAGATCCAGGCTTTGTCTGGTTCAAGCAGTAGCAAGTGTTTAAAAACCAAGCAATTTCACATATAAGTCTGGATTTTTTCCTTCCTTCCTTCCTTCCTTCCTTCCTTCCTTCCTTCCTTCCTTCCTTCCTTCCTTCCTTCCTTCTTTCCTTCCTCCCTCCCTCCCTTCTTTCCTTCCTTTATTGAGTTGGAGTCTCATTCTGTCACCCAGACTGGAATGCAGTGGCACACTCATAGCTACCACAGCCTCAGTCTGCTGGGCTCAGGCAATCCTTCCCCCTCAACCTTCCAAGTAGCTGGGATGACAGGCTCATGCCATCAAGCCTTGCTAATTTTTTGATTTGTTGTAGAGATGAGGTCTCGCCAAATTGCCTGGCTGATCTCGAACCCCTGGACTCAGGCAATCCTCTTGCCCTGGCCTTCTAAAGCGCTTGGATTACAGGCGTGAGCCACAGCGCCCGGCTTTCAGCTTCCTTTAAACAGGCAAAGATTTGGCAAAAGTGGACTCTTATACCAGCATAACAACAAATGGCTGGAGTTGAGAAGTGCTCGCTCTTTTTGGAAGGACACAGTCTTTCCACCTTATCACAGTCCCAGCCAACCCCCTTCATTCACTTCTGGTGTCTTCCTGGGCCCTGCATTCTCCCCTCATGC
>NW_007253048.1:50245-64050 GCF_000164805.1 Carlito syrichta
CCACTGCACTCCAGTCTGGGTGACAGAGTGAGACTCCAACTCAAAAAAAAAAAATTGTACCAAAGAAACCACTCAGTATGCTGTCACAGAGGTCTGGGGTGCACTCATGAGATTTTAAATTAGAGTAACCATGGTAGAGATGGAGAGGAGGGTGGGATTATAGTGTAGGGAGGTGGCCTGGACAATGAGAGGTGAGAGAGAGGAAGAGGACAAGAAAGATGCCCTGGTTTTTGGCTTGAATAACTAGGTGAGCTATTAGCTAAAGAGTGAGAATACTAGTGAGTTTAAACTTGACTATAATGAATTTGAGGTACCTAGGAAGTAAAGAAGTGGATATGTTTACCAACTGGAAGCATACTGAAATGATCTCATATAGAGATATCATTTGGGGCCGGATGCAGTGGCTCAAGCCTTTAATCCCAGCACTTTGGGAGGCCAAGGCGAGAGGATTGCCTGAGCTCCAGGGTTCGAGACCAGCCTGGGCAACTTGGTGAGCCCTTGTCTCTACAATAAATCAAAAAATTAAGCCAAGTGTGGTGGCACATACCTGTAGTTCCAGCTACTTGGAAGGCTGAGGCCTGCAGCCTCGACCTGCAGTGGCTGTGAGTGTGCCATTGCACTCCAGCCTGGGCAACAGAGTGAGACTCCAGCTCATAAATAAATAAATAAATAAATAAATAAATAAACTGGTCATGGTAGTACGTACCTGTGGTTCCAGCTCAAGACTGAGACTCAAGGATCGCCTGAGCCCTGCAGGTTGAAGCGGCGGTAACCATGAGCATGCCACTGCACTCCAGCCTGGGTGACAGAATGAGACTCTAACTCCAAAAACAATTTAAAAAGAGAGAGAGATATCATTTGGGTATTAACAATAACTAGGCATAAGTTAGAACTATGAAAACTTTGTCAAGAAGGAAATAAAATTTAGATTCCACCTCCATGAGTTCTTAGTTGAGACAAACCTCTGTAACAAAAGACAGATTGAAAAGAGAAAAACAAACACAGTTATTAACACAGGCAATGCACATCGCACAAGAGAAATCTCAGTGAAAATTATCTCAAAGCAGTGGCTTGGAACTTTGGCTTCCATAACCTCTACAACAAAGAACAATATATTGGTAGGGAAATGACAGGATCAAGGAGAGGGGTTTTAGGCTTCCAAAGGGAGGTAAATATACAGGAGAAAACGAATGGAATGAGGTCTGTTTGCAGATTCTTCTGGTGCCATGTCTGGGCTGATGAGAGTGTAAACCTCCCAATAAAGGAGAACTTACATCATGTCTTTAGGGAGAAAAGGCAGTTTTTCATCTGTTGGCTGCATCTTGATTGTCTTGAGCTCAAAAATAATTTGTATGTCAAAGAGGCCCATTTTGGGGTGACATATTCTGGTCCCCTGCACCGTCTTGTCCCATTTCTCTCTTCTTTGTGTCTCCCTCACATCACATGTAAACACATGCAACACAGACACTTGGTCTCAATTCTGTTGGCAGGCGGCCACTTCCCCCGTTCACATGAAGCAACCTCTAATTCCTCCCCGGCTAACCATGGTCACAGCCAACAAACTCCAAAGACTACAGAAAATTTTGCTCCATCCATTTCACCCACCAAAAGTGTATGAAGTGAAGAATTTCATTTGCGTTTAGTTGGATATTACCCGGAGCCTTCCTGCTTGGATTACTTGGGTAACGTCTACCTGTTCCTTAAGTATCTGTTTAACTGCTTCTTCCTCAAAGCACCCTACCCCGCCCCAGATTCCAAGTCATGTAGTCAATCCCCTTTCATTTCACCCTTAATTTTACATTCTCCATATTTAGCATAAGTTCTAGTCAAATGTTTGTATGCTGATTTGCTTCATACCTACTACCCTCCCAGACTGTAAGCCCAAGGAAAACAGGAAAGATAGTTTCTATGTTCTTCACAGGTATCTGCCGTAGACTTGCCTCATAGAGGGAATTCAGAACTATTTATTACACTGATTAATAATAGTTTAGGTCAATGTATTTTTTAAAAAATACACAATTTACTTCCTCTTCTGCCCACAAAGGAGGAACTATTACGGGAATTGTACTCCCACAGTAAACAACTAGAAACAGACAAATATGTGAAATAATTTTTTTTTGAGTCAGAGTCTCAATTTGCTATCCAGGCTAGAGTGTGATGGTACGATCATGGCTCACTGCAACTTTGGCCTCTTGGCCTCAGGTGATCCTTCAGTCTCAACTGCCTGAGTGGCTGAGACTACAGGCACAAATCATCATGCCTGGATATTTCTTTCTTTTTTTTTTTTTTGCAGAGATGAGATCTCACTATGTGGCCTAAGCTGGCCTCAAACTCCTGGGCTGCAATCCTCCCATCTTGGCCTCCCAAACTGCTGGGATTATAGATATAAGCCACCACACCTGGCCTGAAACAACTATTTTCAGATGTTGAACAATAGGCATAGCCGGACTGTGATCCCTTGAGAGAAGAGAAACAAACAAGGTAACCCTCTGATTGTTCCAGTTTTCTGCATAAAGGCAATTTCCAGAACACAGGAGGGGGGAAGAAAGATAGAGCTCAGTGGTCTCTCTAAATAGAAAAGACAGATATAGAAGACCAGGGAGACTGAGGTATCTATAATGTGGAGGGCAGAGTACCAGAGAGGAAGAAGTTATACAAGAAATGGCTGTCAGGATTCTCCTAAGCCTGAATACTAACACCCCATGGCCTAGTACCAATCTGTGCATGGTAAACTAAATTTCTTTTTTCTTTTTTTTTTGAGTCAGAGTCTCACTCTGTCGCCCAGGCTGGAGTGCAGTGGCATGCTCAGGCCAACCCAGAGTCCACCTACTGGGCTCAGGCGGTTCCTCCACTTCAGCCTTCCAAGTAGCCAGAGCTACAGGCACGCACTACTTCACCTGGCTAATTTTTTTTCTTGATATATTGTAGAGATGAGGTCTCATCAAGTTGCCCAGGCTGGTCTCAAACCCCTGGGCTCAGGCAATCCTCTCGCCTCCCCCTCCCAAACTGTTGTGTTTATAGGCTTGAGCCACCACACCTGGCCGGTAAGCTAAATTTCTGTGGAGCTGAGAAAGAGTAATTACCTATGTGTTATAAGCTGAACAACTTCCTGAGCTTGTGCAGACCTGGAAGAAATCTGGATTCCTACCAGCCAGAATGAAGAAACCTCAATGAACACCCTGTACATTCCACAGAGACCCAAAAGGGGTCATGTCTTAGCAGTAAGACTAAACTAGTTTTAGACTAAAGACTATTTTATACACATTCTAACAAAACTGAAAAGCAAGTATATTCAAAATCAAACTGATGGCCAGTAACCTAATGGCCTGCTTTGCAATATCTGGTACTTTTTTTTTTTTTTTGAGTTGGAGTCTCACTCTGTTGCCCAGGTGAAGTATAGTGGTACCCTCCCGGCCACCACAGCCTCGACCTGCTGGGCTCAGGTGATCCCTCTGCCTCAGCCTTCCAAGTAGCTGGAACTGCAGGCACGCACCATCACACTTGGTTAATTTTTTGATTTATTGTAGAGATGACGTCTCGCCAAGTTGCCCAGGCTGGTCTTGAACTCCTGAGCTCAGGCAGTCCTCTCACCTCTGCCTTCCAAAGTGCTGGGATTATAGGCTTGAGCCACCAGGCCCGACCAAAATATGTACTCTTAATAATAGAGCTTCAAAATATGTAAAGCAAAACCGATGGCTTGAGTGGAGAAATATCCAAATCCACAATTATAATTATAGGTTTCGATACTTCTTTCTCAGTACTTGATAGAAAAAAATCAATAGAAAATCATTAAAGATCTAAAGACCTTAACAACACTATCAGCAAATATGGCCAAATAAAATGCTACATTCAATAACAGTAGGAAAGACGAGTGCGGTGGCTCATGCCTATAATCCCAGTACTTTGGGAGGTGGAGGCAAGAGGATTGCCTGAGCCCAAGGGTTGGTGACCAGCCTGGCCAATTTGGTGAGACCTTGTCTCTACAATAAATCAAAAAATTAGCCTGATGTGGTGGTGCACACCTGTAGTTCCAGCTGCTTGGAAGGCTGAGGCAGAAGGATCACCTGAGCCCAGCAAGCAGAGGCTGCGGTGGCTGTAAGCGTGCTACTGCACTCCAGCCTGGGTGACAGAGTGAGATTTTGACTCAAAAAAAAGCAAGCCGGGCTCGGTGACTCAGCCTGTAATCCCATGCCTTTGGGAGGCTGAGGTGAGTGGATTGCCTGAGCCCGCGGGTTCGAGACCCTCCTGGGCAACTTGGAGAGACTTCATCTTTACAATAAATCAAAAAATCATCCGGGCATCGTAGCGTATGCCTGTATTCTGGCTACTTGGCAGGCTGAGGCAGAAGGATCGCCGGAGCCCAGCAGGTCGAGGCTGCGGTGACCGGGAGTGGCTACTGCACTCCAGTCTGGGTGACAGAGTGAGACTCCAACTCAAAAAAAAAAAAAAAAAAAAGCAGGATACACATCTTATTAAGTACATCTGGAACATTCACTGACATAGACCACATGTTAGACTATAAAACACATCACAGTATACTTAAAAGTACTTTATTTATACAGAATATTTCCTCTGACCAAAAGGAAACTGAACTCAAAGACAATAATAAAATGATGTCTGAAAAGTCTTCAGATATTTGGAAATAAACAACACAGTTCTGAATAGCTCAGGGATCAAAAAAAATTATGAAGAAAGAAAACATAGTACAGTTTATCCTTGCTTCAGGCAGGTTCTAATATGCATAGTTTTTAATGATCAAAAATAACACGTCAGTTACCACATTTCAGTTACCACAGCATATTAATTGTAATTCCCAACAACATAAACTTCATTGTTGACTCATGAGAGTCCATAAATAATTATGCTAGTAGACAGGTGTGCATCGTACTCTGTGACCAATCACATTTCTTCTTCCAAAGACTGTTGGTAATTGGTTGCTGTGCATCTCATATTCAGTTCACTTACATATAGCAAAGCTGTTTCCTCTTTGTCTCTCACTGATAAACCCGCATGACTTAAAAAAAAAAAATAGGCTAGGTGCAGTGGCTCAAGCTTGTAATCCCAGCACTTTGAGAGGCCGAGGCGAGAGGATTACCTGAGCTCAGGGGTTCAAGACCTGCCCGGGCAACTCGGTGAGACCTTGTCTCTACAATAAATAAAAAAATAAGCTGGGCATGGTAGTGCACACCTGCAGTTCCAGCTACTTGGAAGGCAGAGGCAGAAGGATCGCCGGAGCCCAGCATGTCGAGGCTGTGATGTCCATGAGCATGTCACTACACTCTAACCTGGGTGACAGAGTGAGATTCCAACAAGAAAGAAAGAGAGAGAGAGAGAGAAAGAAAGAAAGAAAGAAAGAAAGAAAGAAAGAAAGAAAGAAAGAAAGAAAGAAAGAAAAGCAATTTGGATCCAAAGTAGATGAAAGGAAATTATAAAGAACAGGAATTAATGCAATAGAAAATGCATAAGCCACAGAGAAAAATCAATGAAATCAAATGACCCAACAATACTATTCCTAAGTACTTATGTAAGATGAATGAAAGCAAATGCCCACACAAAGACTGGTATTCTAATATTCATAGAGGCTTTATTCATAATAGTTCACACCAAAGCCAGCCAAGAGGTGAATCGAAAAATAAATTGTGGTAAGTTCTTTTAATGGGATGCTACTATGCCATAAAAAAGAATGAACTGTGAGTATATGGAACAGCATAAATCATAACATTTTGAAAACATGATGCTGTGTAAAAGATGCCAGGCACAAAAAGGTACGTACTCTATGATTCTCCTTATATGAAAATCTACAATGGGAAAATCAAATCTACATTGTTGAAAACAGATTAATGGTTGGTTGATACTTGGGATGAGCTGAAGGATTGACTCCCAAAAGGCATGAGGAAACTATTTAAGGTGATAGACACTTTCTGTCTTTTGATTGTTAACAGTGGTTACGTGGGAGTCTGCATTTGCCAAAACTTGCCACTTTCACAAATGTGCATTTTATTGCAAATAAGATACATAACCATCACACGAGGACTACCAGAATGTAAATGTGAAAGATAGGTTCACATAACTTTGGATTTTTGTGAACCATGAGTGTTGATGGTGGCGTGGGGATGGGGGACATCTTTACGGTGATGCCTGTTTGTGTTCATGTTTGTGTGTGTGTGGGTGATGGCGGTAGTGAGGGTAGTGAAAGTATGTTCATTTTCCCGCCTCCCACCATCCTACCCCCAAAGGAAGCACCCTCTCTTTCACTTTACTTTCACTTGCTCTTTTAAGAGCTTATTTTCCAGAAGAGAGAAACTTCATTGTATACGTATTCACAACACAGAAATTCAGAGCACAATAAGGAAAGCCGCAGCCTTCTGTATCCTCTGCCTTTAATGCATCAATGTACACAAGAGCTGAAAGCATGTTCTCCACCTGTACGTAATTGACAAACACACACACAGAGCTATACTTCCTGGGGGATTTCAGACCCAGTCTGAACTAGTTTTGGATGCCTGGCCGTTCCTCCACAGTCTACGGCCTGAGAGGATGTGGTGTTTCCACCAACAACCCGAAGCAGAATGGGAGGTGGAGTGGCCTCACAAACTATTCCAGAAGGTGCCTGTTTTATAACTTTGAAAGATGGCACAGATTTCTTTGAGCCTTGACCCCAGAGTAAAGGACAACAGACTTTACTGCACTTCATGGGTTATCTCTTCTGGGATCAAACTCTTGCTCAGCAAACCAAAGTTAGAGCTAGGCAGTCTGCCCACCAGCATCCCTTCCAAAGGCAGTGGTCTGGCTTGGACTTCCTCCAGGACTGGAAGCCTGTGTTTCCTGCTACAGTAGACGCATGCAGGCTATGAAGTAGCTGATAGGACCAGTGTCCTATCAGTTTTGCTTCTGTTCATTCTTCCATGTGGCACTGTTTTTGAAGCCCAGAAGCTACCTATCTTCTCTGATTAAGCAACTTCTTCACAAGTCACTTCTTCTGAGTGTTTGTATATAATATTTCAAAGTTCCCTTCACATGTCTCCTTCTTGCTGGATGTTACAAATCATTGAGCTTGGCAGAAGTCACAGAACTTCTTGTTTGTTTGTTGTTAAGCTGCACATACAGGGTCGTTACATACTGAACTAGAAAAAACTACATTCAATTCTTTATATATAAAACTTTAGCATTTGAATTGATGATGTCTAATATTAAATATTCAAGTAATAGTTCCCAAAATCAGGCCAGGCTCTATGGTTCATGCCTATAATCCCAGCACTTTGGGAGGCTGAGCTAAGAGGATTGCCTGAGCCCACGGGTTCTAGACCAGCCTGGGCAACTTGGTGAGACCTCGTCTCTACAATAAATCAAAAAATTAGCTGGGCGTGGTGGCGCATGCCTATAGTTCCAGCTACTTGGAAGGCTGAGGTGGAAAGATCACTTGAGCCCAGCAGGTCGAAGTTGCAGTGGCCAGGAGCATGGCACCATAATTCAGCCTAGGTGGCAGAGTGAAACTCTGACTCAAAAAAAAAAAAAAAAAAAGTTTCCAAAATCGAAAAGGCATTAATTGTTTTTTCCCAAGTTCCAAGTTTTAGGATATGAATGTGTCCTATGAGAAACACTGGCCTCCCCAACTCAGAGTCTAGAGTGGGCAATGCCCATCACACAGACAAACATACAGAGATCTCAACTATGAGCCTTCTGCTTCCAGCTTTCTGTTGGACTTCCAGCTTTCTGTTGGACTTCCAAGGTCTCTGATTCACTAATGAAATCAAATTTATTTTAATCATTTCCAGCTCCTTCCTACGTGTCTTTGGGATGGATATAACAAGGCAGACAAATGACATACACATTAGGTCTAAAAAACTCAAAACTATGAAGTTTAATCTAAAACAGAATGCATTTTCTTTTCTGGAAGCAGAAATTAGTTTGCTCTCACAAATGCTGGTTAAGAGAAATTCACCCATTCCTGACTTGAAAAAAAGTCAAAAATAAATTTATAAAATCTCAAGCCTGTAATCCCAGCACTTTGGGTGGCTGAGGCGAAAGGATTGCCTGAGCCCAGAGGTTCGAGACCAGCCTAGGCAACATGGTGCAACCTTGTCTCTATAATAAATAAAAAAATTAGCTGTGTGTGGTAGTATGCCTGTAGTTCCAGCTATGTGGAAGGCTGAGGTAGAAGGATCACCTGAGCCCAGCGGGTCGAGGCTGCATTGGCCATGAGTGTGCCACTGCACTCCAGCCTGGGCAACAGAGTGAGACTCCAACTCAAAAAAATAAAATAAATAAAATATATTTGTCATAGAAAACACCTCGTACTGTTTTGTTCATGTATATTGCAAGCTAACTGTTGAGCTTGGAAAACATGTAAATTGTTTCATTTGTCAGAACCATTTATTGGATGAAAATCATGTGTGTTTGGATGGATGTATATTTATATCTTCTAAAAATTTATTGTGTTATTTTCATAAAGTTTCCAAAAATAAATAAAGCATAAAATATCAAATCTTTAGGAGTCATCAGATTATGCAACCATAGAGTTGAAATTATAAAATTAGTAATGTTTTTACTAATTTTACAATCTGAATAAATAGAGCCAAACTCACATAAATGTGACATAAGTAAATTGTATAACTAAATAAACTAAGAATAAATACATCATATTTCATAAGATAGGAAAGATTTCCCCTCTCTGCATAACACAGTTGATTCATTACAGGATGGTTTCTTTGCCCTGGAAATTTATCAGACTAAGCATTAATCATATTGCAGATGGCAACAACTGTGAACTTAAAATCAGTTCTTGTCAGTCCCTTTTCACCCAATAATGTTAAAATTTTTTCCTAAAAACAAGATATGCATTGATATTACACCTACTTTCAAACCAAGGGTCCTTTACTATTAACCTGACAATGAGCTCTGTTTGATTTAGTGCTGGGGTAGCAGATGAGGGGGAACAAGGGAGGAGAATGGAAGAAAAATCAGTGCCCCCCACCTTTGGAAGCACAGATAACTGGAAGACATCTTGGACCGTCTCGACATTTGAAACAGGACTACTGGCAACAACCCAGCAAAGAACATAAAGTTCTTCCTCCCAGGCATGGTGGCTCACACCTGTAATCCCAACACTTTGGGAGGCGGAGGTGAGAGGATTGCCTGAGCCCAGGGGTTTGAGACCAGCCTGGACAACTTAGTGAGACCACATCTCTACAATAAATTAAAAAATTAACTAGGCATGGTGGTGCATCCCTGTAGTTCCAGCTACTTGGAAGGCTGAGGCAGAAGGATCGCCTGAGCCCAAAAGGTCGAGGTTGCAGTGACTGTGTGTGTGTCACTGCACTCCAGCCTGGACAATGGAGTGAGACCCTAACTCAAAAATATAAAAGACTGATAAGGCAAAACTTGGTGATAAATCAGAAACTGATGTGGGCCCATATAAATATGCACTTGAGTCCATCAAATATCCATTATTGAAATGGTTCCAGACCATGTTAAATTGCCCAATTAGGGTGTGTATTATAATATTCTTGAAAATGCTACTTTGTGATTACAAAGACACTAAATGTTATCATAGCCAGTTGATAGGTGGACAAGATAAAATTGAGCCTTTGTCAATGATCTTCACAACTTTCATGGGGTTGGATATTCATCTAGATCATAGAATGAAATGCAAATAGAAGGGTCCTGACTTTCAGTGTAAAACAAAATATAGACCCGTCAAAACCTCTGGGTAGAATGGTTGACCATCACAACCAGAGTCATGTTATTAAGAATAAGGCTAACTTGAGTCATACAAAAAATAAAGAACCCCATAGGACTGATGCTTGTTATAAGGTCAGAATCACATTATCAGCCAAATCCTTAACATTTGCTGCTAGTGTATTATTATGCACTGTTCTGAAGCAAAAACACTCAAGCTGCTCTCTGTTTAAGAGTCCTCATGGCACCAGGGCAAAATTCACAGATGTGGCACTGGTACCTGTACAGGAATAAAGAGAGGTTGCTAGAAAATGGCTAAAGCAATCAATTAAATCTTAAACATATTTTAAATTTGTTACCAGGTTTGTTTTGAAGATAGAAATGGTAGCTTCAGGGCTAGCCATGATAATTCACACCTGTAATCCCAGCATTTTGGGAGGCCAAAGTAGAAAGATTTCTTGAACCCAGGAGTTCAAGACCAGCCTAAATAACATAACAAGACCTTGTCTTTACAAAAATATCAAAAAATTAGCCCAGTTGTCGCATGCCCATAACCCCAGCTACTTGGAAGGCTGAAGAGGAAGAATCACTTGAGCCCAGGAGGTCAAGGCTGCAGTGAGCCATGACCGTGCCACTGCACTACAGCCTGGATGACAAAGTGAGACCTTGACTCAAAAAAAAAAAAGGAAGAAAGAAAGAAATGGTCGCTTCAGCCTACTGTTAAAGTCAAATAGTTTAATGTGTTCCTTTGACCTATTACCACCTTTGTTTGATACAAGGCAATATGGGCAAAACATGAAAAGATATTCCCCAATTCTAGTGTATGTGTACCCCCTTTGTGATCTAGATAGAAAATCTGAGTGGGAGTAGAAGTTCCTCTTAAACCCAAACTCCCCAGAAATTTTTTTCCTGCCGTTGTAAAGTATTGGTAATTTTTAATAATTTTACTCTATGTTTTACAAACATTACTCTTGAGAGCTTTGTCTCACCAGAAACAGAAGTGTCCGGTCCTGTGGCATAACATGACCCCCAGGGTATTTCCAGTGAGACTGGCAGTGAGAAGCAGTAAAATCATTTAATGAAGAAAATACCATTTTCATGCAGCTCCTAAGAATAATTGAGTCCAACATGCTTAAGTAGTATAGAGAAGCTTGAGACTGACCCCTAAACAGAACCCACAAGTCAGCATTTAACCTGGTGAACTCACCGCTCTCTAAAATCTAGTCCATAATTTTGTTAGTGCAAAAATGATCTTGTCGATGTCCCAGGGTTGGTTAGACTTGAGATGCTGACTCACTCACACAAAGCCCACAAGATAAGAAAGGATGTATAAAGCTAGAACATGAATTGAGAATTTTACACTCCTGGTGACCTGAGAAGACCATTTTCTCCCTTTCAACAAGCTACATTAACACCAAATTGTTTGGTAAGCATAGAGTGGCAACAAAGGTCATCAGGGCACAGTGGCATTAGCTCTGATGGCCTGTTATTATATCCATCTCTAAACTAAAGGTAAACTTGCCAGGCAGACCAAATATATGATCACTGATAGAGCACCTTCTTCTCAGCCACATGCTTTTTTGAGTCTCCTTTTTATCTGTGTCCATTGCTGATAATTCCCTTTCTGGTTGACATTTCTTTTTTCTCTATGTTACTATCCTCCATTAAGTTTACTGATAGTCATTCAATAGGGTTACTCTCTACAGCTGTGCTGGTCTGATTAGCTAATTTCTGAATTTACTCATCAAATGCAGCCTCATTTCAAATTATTAGAGGACACTTCCCCGAGTGCCACTTATAATCTGAACGGATGTGAAGATGTTTGATGAAAACCATGCGGTTCCTTGAGAGTCAGTCACTCATAGGAGGGGCCAGTACTCTAGAATAGAAGAGAGAAAGCATCAGTCACTCAGTCAGGCAGTTGTGTATTTGTGGTTTTTTTTCCTTGAAGGAATATTTGGCTACAGGATCATTGAGGTATGATATCTGAAGGAGGAAGAAGGAAAGGGAAAAAATACTAATCAACACCTGCGGTTTTGAGATGGGGTCTCGTTTGGTTCTCAGGCTGGTTTCAAACTCCTGGCTTCAAGGGATTCTCCCACCTTGGCCTCCCAAAATGTTGGGATTACAGGCATGAACCACCACATCCAGTCTTCTTTTTTCTCTTGTGGATCTGTCTTTTGTTACAGGAGTTTGTTCCAACTAAGAACCCATGGGGACTGAAGAAAAAAAATTCTTCTACACCACAAACCCTGAAATAACAAATACTAAACCATTGCACTTAGGGGAAACACAGAGTTGCATTCCTGTGAGCCTCTGGTCACAACTTTTTTATCCTTTCAAATAGCCTATTTTGGGAGCAGTTTTAAATTCACAGCAAAATCAAGCAGAAAGTACAGAGAACTACCATATACCCCCTATTCCCCCACATGTACAGTATCCCCCGTTATCAATATTCCTCATAGACTGGTACATTTCTTACATAACCTGCACTACATAATCACCCAAAGTCCATGGTTTATATTAGGGTTCACTCTTGGTGTCATATACTCTATGTACTTTAACAAATGCATAATAATATATCTACCATTATAGCATTATACAGAGTAAGTTCACTGTCCTAAAAATCCTCTATGTTTCGCCTATTCATTCCACTCTTCCCTCTAACTACTGGCAACCACTGATTTTTTTACTGTCTCCATAGTTTTGTGTTTTGTTTGCCTTTTCCAGAATGTCATATAATTAGAATCATATAGCACACAGCTTTTCAGATTGGTTTCTTTCACTTAGCACCACACACTTAGTTTCCTCAACGTCTATTCATGACTTCACGACTTATTTTTTTTAGTGCTGAAAAACATGCCGATGTTTGGATGTGTCACAGTGTTTTAGATTGAATTGTGTTACCCCAAAATTCATGCGTTGAAACTCTGATCCTCAATGTGACTATATTTGGAGATAGGGCCTTTAAGTAGCAATTCAGGTTAAATGAGGTTATAAGGTAAACCTGTCGTTTAGTGGTACTGGTGGCCTTATAAGAAGAGACACCATAGAGCTTGCTCACTCAAAGAAAGACCTTGTGAGGACTTAACAAAAAGGTAGCCATCTGCAAGCCAGGAAAAGGGCCCTCTTCAGAACCTAAATTTCCGGGAACTTGATCTTGGACTTCTAGGCTCCAGAACTGTTAGAAACTAGATGATTATTGTTTAAGCCACTCAGTTCATGGTATTTCGCTATGTCAGACTGAGCACGTACATGGTTCTATTCACCTAATGGGGAATATCTTGGGTGTATCAAAATTTTGGCAATTATAAATAATGCTGCTATAAACATCTATGTGCAAGTTTTGTGTGGGCATAAGTTTGGTTTTTTTTGTTTGTTTGTTTTTTGAGTTGGAGTCTCGCTTTGTCACTCAGACTGGAGTGCAGTAGCCGCTCCTGGCCACCATAGCTTCACCTGCTGGGCTCCGGTGATCCTTCCAACTCAGCCTTCCAAGTAGCTGGAATACAGGCGTGCGCTACCACACCCGGCTAATTTTTTGACTTATTGTAGTGATGAGGTCTCGCCAAGTTGCCCAGGCAGGTCTCGAACCGCTCAGGCAATCCGCTCACCTCGGCCTCCCAAAGCGCTGGGATTTACAGGCTGAGCCACCGAGCCCGGCCAGGGCATAAGTTTTCAACTAATTTTGTTAAGTCCCAAAAAGCAAGACTGCTGGATTATACAATAAGAGTTTGTTTAGTTTTGTCAGAAAATGTCAAATTGCCTGTACCATTTTGCATTCCCACCAGCCCTGAATGAGAGTTCCTTTTGCTCTATATCCTCGTCAGCACTTGGTGTTGTCAGTGTTTCAGATTTTGGTCATTCTAATAGTCATGTTGTGGTAACTGTTGTTTAATTTGTAATTTCATGAAGACATGCATATGATGTGAATCTTTTTTTTTTTTTTTTTTGGAGTTGGAGTCTCACTCTGTCACAGGTTGGATTTCAGTGGCATGCTCACAGCCACTGCAGCCTCAACCTGCTGGGTTCAAGTGATCCTTCCACCTCAGCCTTCCCAGAAGCTGGAACCACAGACATGCGCCACCACACCCAGCTAATTTTTTGATTTATTATAGAGATGGGGTCTC
>NW_007253048.1:64208-73526 GCF_000164805.1 Carlito syrichta
CCTTTGGGAGGCTGAGGTGAGTGGATTGCCTGAGCCCACGGGTTCGAGACCCACCTGGGCAGCGAAACCTCATCTCTACAATAAATAAAAAAATCAGCCGGGCGTGGTAGCGCATGCCTGTAATTGCGGCTACTTGGAAGGCTGAGGCGGAAGGATCACCAGAGCCCAGCAGGTCGAGGCTGTGGTGGCCGGGAGCGGCCACTGCACTACAGTCTGGGCGACAGAGTGAGACTCCAACTAAAAAAATAATAATAATAAAAAAAATAAATAAATAAAAATATTTTCCATCTGCATATCTTCTTTGGTGAGGTATCTGTTCAGATCTTTTGTCCATTTTTCATCAGGCTATCTATTTTCTTATTGTTGCATTTTAAGAGCTCTTTGTATATATTGAATAACAGTCCTTTAACTGATATGTCTTTTTGCAAATATTTTCTCCCAGTCTATGGCTTTTCTTTTCTTTTTTTTTTGAGTTGGAGTCTCACTCTGTCATCCAGACTGGAGTACAGTGGCCGCTCCCGGCCACTGCAGCCTCAACCTGCTGGGCTCCAGCGATCCTTCCGCCTCACCTTCCAAGTAGCTGGAACTATAGGTTCACGCTACCACACTCGGTTAGTTTTTTGATTTATTGTAGAAATGAGGTCTCACCAAGTTGCCCAGGCGGGTCCCGAATCCATGGGCTCAGGCAATTCACTCACCTCAGCCTCCCAAGGCGCGGGATTATAGGCTGAGCCACCAAGCCCGGCTCTTTTCCTTCTCTTGACAGCGCTTTTTACAGAGCAGATGTGTTTTTAATTCATTGACCATCAACATATAACCTTTCTTTCTGTGTGTATCTGTTTAAACACACTTTAGTTAATAGATATTATTGACTCATGAAAATTGAACTTACGGCCAATAGCACTGTAACTTGTGCCTGAATGAAGTTTATCTAACAAATGTTGTCTCATCTTGCTCTGGTTGCCCTAACAAAATACCACAGATTGTGTGGCGTAAGTGACAGAAATTTATTTTCTCAAAGTTCTGGTGGATAGAAAGTCTGAGGTCAAGATGCCTGCAGGTTTGGTTTCTGGTGAAGGCTCTATTCCTAGCTTTCAGATGACTGCTTTGCCCTTAAGAGGGCTTTTCTTCTGAGTGGCAAGGAAGGCATGAAGAGTAGGGTGGGTAGAAGAAAAAAAGTTGTATTCTTGTTTTTGTTTTTTGAGCTGGAGTCACCCCGGCAGGAGTGCAGTGACACATTCACTGCAACCTCAACCTGCTGGGCTCAGGCGATCCTTCCACCTCAGCCTTCCAAGTAGCTGAACCACAGACGCGCGTCACCACACCTCTAATTTCCTGATTTATTGTAGAGATGAGGCTGGTCTTGAACCCCTGTTCAGGTAGTCCTCTTGCCTTGGCCTCCCAAAGTGCTAGGATTACAGACATGAGTCACCATGCCCAACAGAAAGCTCTTTTTGTAAAGGCACTAATCCTATCAGATCAGAGCCCTACCCTTATAATTTTTAGATAACCTTATAGGGCCCCATCCTTATAACCTTAATTACCTCCTAAAAGACTCCATTTCCATTTAGGTTGTGGCTTCAACATATAAGTCTGAGGGAACACAAACATGTCATCCATAATGTGTCTATTTTCTCTGTAAGGCACATGACAGCTTTCTTGACCTCAGGAACACAAAGCTGCACTTCAGCACTATAGCTGGGAACAATTTTTTTTTTTTTTTTTTTGAGTTAGACTCTTACTCTGTCGCCCAGGGCAGTGCGACCTCAACCTGCTGGGCTCAGGCGATTCTTCCATCTCAGCCTTCCAAGTACCTGGAACCACAGGCATGCACCATCACATCCAGCTAATTTTTTTTATTTATTGTAGAGATGAGATCTCACCATGTTGCTCAGGTTGGTTTTGAACTCTTGAGCTCAGGCAATCCTCTCTCCTCTGTCTTCCAAAAATGCTGGAATTACAGGCGTGAATCATCGCACCTGGCTTGGAAGCAATTTTAAACAGTAAAATCACCAACAAAAAGATGAAGAAAATGCATCACTAAATAGGCTGCAAAAAGAACACTTGGTCAGGTGTAGTGGCACACACCTGTAGTCCCGACTATTCAGGAGACTTGATGCAGGAGGATCTCTTGAGATTGAAAGAGGGTAAGGCCAAGCTAACTGAGCCAATGAGCAAAGTTATCCAATAGTGACTTAAGATAGCCTAAGGGACTATTTAAATTAATGGAGCACTAAGCTTTAACTCAGATTTGACATTTAGCTTTTCCCCCCAATTATCAAGGGGTGGAGACAGGAGGAAGGTAAATTTAATTAAACAAAAGATTAAGCTGGGAGTGGGGGCTCACGCCTGTTATCACTTTGGGAGGCTGAGACAAGAGGACTACCTGAGCCCAGAGGGTCGAGACTAGTCTGGGCAACTCAATGAGATCTCATCTCTACAATAAATCAAAAAATTAGCCAGGTGTGGCGGCCCGTGCCTGATGTTCCAGCTACTTGGAAGACTGAGGCAAAAGGATCACCTGAGCTCAGCAGGTTGTGGCTGCAGTGGCCATGAGCATGCCACTGTCTGGGCGACAGAGTGAGATTCCATCTCAAAGATAAATAAAACAAAAACAAAATCAAAATAAAACAAACAGAAAAAGATAAAGAAATTCCTTTTCTCTACATCTCAGATGTACTATGAGCTCACATTAGTCCAGTTACAGAATGTTTTTAATTGGTTATTCTCTTAATGGTGGTCATAATCTAGGGAGGGAATTCGATGCTTTATAATTAATCATAATGACAAGGCAGTTTATGAGGTGTGCTCTACCTGTTCCTTAAGTTGTTTGTTTTATCCAGAGGGCAGCAGTGAGCTTTGGCAATGCTATTCGCAAAGAAAGACATTGAATTGGTGCTCAGGAGAGCGGCTTGCTCTAAAGGTCTTGGGAAGGTTGTTATAGCATACTCAGGTGTAATTGTCACGTTTCTCAGGGCTGACTGCCAAAGATTCATCTGTCAGGTGCACGACATCAAAGCCCTGCCCTGCCATCTTCCTTTCTCCGTCCCACATACTTTATATTTCCACACCCTCCTCCTGATTCCAAGATGCTTGGCCTGGGCCATCTCCTATAACTGACCGCTCAGCGGTAGGAATAGTAGTTACTGCTTTCCTTTTGTTCTACCCACTCTTTTAAATGCCCAGCAATTCTTCATGTTGGTGATGTTGTTCTTAAGATTTAAAGTGCGTTCATTGTTTTCCAAGGACACCCCATCTGCCCTTCTCTGCCCTATTTGGTGCTCTGGGAAGCTGCCGCTTGGGGTTGTTCATTGAGGCTCTCTGGCTGGCTGGCTTCCAACTGGATTCTACCATGGAAGGCGCCCTCCTTCTCATTCTCTGTTTCCATGCAGTCTCGGGCATGTGCTGCACCCCTCCTTGACTATCTCTCATCAGTCTCTTTGCTCAATGGGATTTAGTGACACTGTTACATTCTCCTTGTTCCGTCAGCAACCCCCCCCACCACCCACCCAGTGATGATGATTTCTGGCTGTTGCCAGTCTCTGAGTACTTTAAGAGCGCCTATCGTCTCCTTTAAACCTGCCCACACTCCCATAATTTCATCCTTGAAATTTATTTATTTATTCATTTATTTATTTATTTATTTTGAGTCAGAGTCTCACTCTGTCACCCAGACTGGAGTGCCGTGGCGTGCTTACGGCCACCACAGCCACGACCTGCTGGGCTCAGGCGAGCCTTTCGCCTCAGCCTTCTAATGGAATTACAGGCACACACTGCCACACCCGGCTAATTTTTTTAATTTATTGTAGAGATGAGGTATCACCAAGTTGCCCAGGCTGGTCTCAAACCCGTGGGTTCAGGCAGTCCTCTCACCTCGGCCTCCCAAAGTGCTGGGATTATAAACATGAATCACCACACCACCCGGCCTTTTTTTTTTTTGAGTCTGAGTCTCTGTCACCCAAGCTGGAGTGCAGTGGCACGCTCACAGCCACCTCAGCCTCAACCTGCTGGACCCAGGTGATCCTTCTGCTTCAGCCTTCCGAGTAGCTAGAACTAATTTTTTGACTTGTTGTAGAGACAAGGTCTTGTCATGTTGCTCAGGCTGGTCTCGAACCCCTGAACTCAGACAATCCTCTTGCCTCCGCCTCCTAAAGTGCTGGGATTACAGGTATGAGTCACCACGCCTGGTCTGAAATTTCTTTATCCAGTCATAGGAGCTGGAGTCAGCTTCCTGCTGGGACCCTTCCTGATCCTTCAAGTAATCTCCAATTTACCAGTGGTGATGCTTCCTTGATGCCTTGAATTTTGCATAGTTCTGCCCACAGACAGCCGGGTTTTCAGAATCCTCATAGGTGCTTGCTAAAAATGCAAATTCCTGGGGCCCATCTTCCTAGTCAGAGTCTCTGGGAGAGCCCGGTGGTGACAATCAGCGCATCTCCTTTTTAACCCACTCCTGAGGAGGCTCAAAGCCTCACTGAAGCTAAAGAACTTGGAATGAGACAACCCTGCTGGGAGTCACCTAGTGCTTGAGAATGTGTTCTTGGGCATGTCAGTAGCCTTCCAGAACGCTCGGGTAAAGTCCCTCTTTATTCTTCAAGATTAATTACATGTATTTCAAGTGATTTAAACTTCTAAGAGAAAAGGGTGTCTATAAATAAGATATATTTGATCCAAACCCACGAACTGTTTGGAGGCCTGCCTAACACGAATCCATTTTCATTCTCAGGAACACCCAAAGCGAGCATATCAAAGAGGAGCCGAAACATTCAGTCCAGTTTGCTCAGGCTTGAAATCGTCTTTTTTTACAAAGCCATCCCTATTGCTCCCACACTCACTCTTTGGGATCCTGAGAGAATTCAAAATTGCATAGACAGAACCACCTAATTAATCTCTAGTTCCATTTACTACTTTTAAAAAGGGATATTGAGCTACACGGTCCTGCCCAGAGGCTCACTCCATAGTTTCCGTGGGTCAAAGACCAGGCTCAGCTGAGCGGGACTTCTGCTCAAGGTCTCACAAAACTGAAATAAAGGTGTTGGCTAGGCTGCATTCCTTTCCGGAGCTCGGCGTCCTTTCTTGATCTCGCATGACTGTTGGCAGAATTCAGTTCCTTGTGGTCATATGGCTGAAGTTTGGATTCTCTTGCTGGCCGTCCACCAGGGCTACTTTCAGCTCCTAAAAGCTCATGTGGGTGCCTTCATGGGCCCTCGCTCATGCCCACTGGGTAATCTCTTTTCTGGTGAATTCAAAGTCAACTGATGAGAAATTTCATCACAAGAATAGCAACCCTTCTTTTTCACAGCTTCTGCTCACACTACTGCAGTGCAATACGCACTCGGTGACCACATGAGCACACTCAAGGTATGGAGCTGGAGCCCGGGAGGGGGCTTCCCCTCAGACTCCATGCTGAACATGCAGGGCATGCTGAGGTCATGGCCAAAGTGTTCTCTGCACGTGGTGACCACATCTTGCAGCTATGCATAGTGAATTTTTTTTTTTTTTTGAGTTGGAGTCTCACTCTGTCACCTGGGCTGGAGTGCAGTGGCACACTCACGGACACTGCAGCCTCAACCTGCTGGGCTTAGAGGATCCTTTCGCCTCAACCTTCCAAGTAGCCAGAACTACAGGCGTGCACCACCATGCCCAGCTAATTTCTTGCCATGATGCCCAGGCTGGTCTCAAACCTGTGGGCTCAGGCAATCTTCTGGCCTCGGCCTCCCAAAGTGCTGGGATTACAGGCCTAGCCACCATGCCCGGCCCATGGTGAATGTTCTTGTGCACCCTTCCTTGAGGTCAACGGCCCTACCTGGATGGTTCAGAACAGATAGGTCCACCTGAATCAATGCCCATAACTTTTAGTTGCCTTTAGTTCACTTTAACACTAAACATCCCACCCCTAGAAAGAAATCGCAGCCATTTTGTGTACGTGTGATGTATGTATAAGTACATTGTCACACTACACCTGTGCACTAGAAAATTTCACACTTAATCCTGCGCTCCACCCTATGAAAAAGGCCATATAACCTACATGTCTTTTACAATTGGGAGCAGCTTTTTTTTATTCTGTCTAGTGGATACAGAGACCTACTAATGTCCCTCCATATTGCCACAGCCCCTAGAGAAGGGCATAGCGGGGATTCAAATACTCTTGCATATTCCTGCACACATACTAAGCGTCCCCTTGTCTTCTTTTTTTTAATTTTAATTTATTTTTATTTTTTTGAGTTGGAGTCTCACTCTGTCGCCCAGACTGGAGTGCAGTGGCCGCTCCTAGCCACCGCAGCCTCGACCTGCTGGGCTCCGGCGATCCTTGCGCCTCTGCCTTCCGAGTAGCTGGAACTACAGGCGCGTGCTACCACGCCCGGCTGATTTTTGATTTGTTGTAGAGACAAGGTCTCTCCAAGTTGCCCAAGCGGATCTCGAACCCACAGGCTCAGTCAGTTCATTCACCTCAGCTTCCCAAGGTGCGGGATTACAGGCTGAGTCACCGAGCCCGGCTTTTTTTTTTAATTTTTAATTTTGAAGATGTGGGGTACAGTTCAGGCTTAGGTATACAAATGTTCATTATGCAGGTACCCTTGTTGATGAGCTGTGCCCCTCCTTTTAGCCTTCCAAATTGCTGGAACTACAGGCGTGCGCTACCACGCCTGGCTAATTTTTTGATTTATTGTAGAGATGAGGTCTCGCTGCCCAGGCGGGTCTCGAACCCGTGGGCTCAGGCAATCCACTCACCTCAGCCTCCCAAGGCGCGGTGCATTTCTTTAATGACAAGCGAGGCTGAGCATTTTTTCATGTATCTGTTGGCTGCTCATATGTCTTCTCTTGAGAAGTCTCTATTCATATCTTTCGCCCACTTGGTAATGGGGCTGTTTGCTATTTTATTTATTTATGCTTATGATTGAGAATATGTGATACTCAGTTTTTTGTTTCTGTGATAGATCACTCAATATTATAGACTCTAAGTCCATCCAGGTTGCTGCAGAGTTCATAATTTTGTCTTTCTTTATGACTGTGTAATATTCCATCATCTATATGTATCACTTTTTTTTTGTCCAGTCCTCTTTCAATGGGCAGTACAGTTGGTTCCATGTTTTTGCTACTGTAAATAATGCTGCAATAAACATGCATATATAGGTATCTTTTTCATAAAACGATTTGAGTTCCTCTGGGTATATTACCAGTAAGAGCATTGTGGGATCATATGGAAGGTCAATTTTTAGATCTTTTAGAAATCGTCACACTGTTTCCCACAGAGGCTGTACTAGTTTACAATCCCACCAATAGTGCAGAGTGTTTTCTTTTCACCACATCCTCTCCAGCATCTGTTGTTTTTGAATTATTGATGATGACCATCCTGACTGGAGTTAAGTGGTATCTTGTGTGGTTCTAATTTGCATTTCTTTAATGACAAGCGAGGCCGAGCATTTTTTCATGTATCTGTTGGCTGCTTGTATGTCTTCTCTTGAGAAGTCTCTATTCATATCTTTTGCCCACTTAGTAATGGGGCTGTTGGCTATTTTATTTGTTTGTTTGTTTGTTTTTGAGTTGGAGTCTCATTCTGTCGCGTGCACCTGTAGTTCCCAGCTACTTGGAAGGCTGAGGTGCAAGGATTGCCTGAGCCCAGCAGGCTGAGGCTGCGGTGGCTGTGAGCGTGCCACTGCACTCCAGCCTGGGTGATAGAGTGACTCTAACTCAAAATAAAAAAAAAGAAGAAGAAGTATACAAGGACTTGGATATAGCAACATATAATATGCCCCCCCCAAAAAAACCCCAAAACAAAAACAACCTTTTATGTGATCATTCTTAGGCTTTAAGTTGAGAATTTTCCTAGATGAAGTCTCCTTCTTGCTGTATCTACAGTTATAGAAAGTCTAAAGTACAGTCTTTGACCAAACTCATTAACTTTTTTTCCCCAATGATCCTTTAGAGGATTGGGGAATGATCCTTTAATGAAAGTTTAGATTTTTACTAGGAAATAAAGAAAGGGAAACACAGTACAAACTAGAGTAGCCCAAATCTTTGGTAAAGAAAAAACTTTGTGATTCACTCTCCTCCCTCAACTTCTCCAATCTAAGCAAGAATAGGATGAAAGTACGATGAAGCACTGCTCACCCAACCCTGGTTTCTTCTTGCTTCTGAAAAAGCCCGATTTAAAAAGCTACAGCCTCAAGGACCAGACTAGTGGCCCCCATTCAGTAATAGTCAAAGCCTTTCTCCCATCCATGCGTTCCGTTCTTTCTCGTCCTGTCTCTCTGCCTAGCAAGTGGTGTGTGTTTGAATGCGTGCGTGTGTGCGTGCGTGCGTGCGTGTGTGTGTGTGTGTGTGTGTGTGTGTGTGTGTTTGAGTTGGAGTCTCATTCTTGTCACCCAGGCTAGAGTGCAGTGGCATGCTCACAGCCACTGCGGCCTTGACCTGCTGGGCTCAGACAATCCTTCCACTTCAGCCTTCCAAGTAGCTGGAACTACAGACGCACGCCACCATGCCTGACATGCCTGACTAGTTTTTGTGATTTATTGTAGAGATGAGGTCTTACCAAGTTGCCCACGCTGGCCTCAAATCCCCGGACTCAGGCAATTCTCTCACCTCAGCCTCCCAAAGTGCTGGAATTACAGGCTGAGCCACTGCACCCGGCTGTGTGTGTTTTGTTTACTTCTTCCACTAAAGAACTAGTTCTCAATTTGGGGTGATACAGTCCCCTCCCCTCCTAATTTTGACAATGTCTGAAGACATGTTTGATTGTCACAACTTGGCATACTACCTGTACCTCATGGGTAAAAAAAGCCTCATGGGTAGAATGCTGTCAAGCAATCCTACAAATACACAGGACAGCCCCCACCACAAAGAATTACATGATCCAAAATGTCAATATTCCTGAGGCTGAGAAATTGTAACCATAATAGGTTCATATCCCAATGCATACAACAGATCAATATGCCCAAACAGAGCAGCAAAGATTTAACTGTAGGGTCACTGAATGAGGAGATAGGAGGGAGCCTCAACTCCATCTCCCCTGAGGAGTTTGAGGCCAGGTTTTTAAGGGTATTGGAATGGGTGGAGGTGTAAATTGTTAATTGGTTGAAGAGTGCAGGCTGGATGCAGTACCTCAAGCGTATAATCCCAGCACTTTGGGAGGTGGAAGGAGAGGATTGCCTGAACCCGCAGATTCGAGACCAGCCTTCCAAGTAGCTGGAATTATAGGCGTGCACTACCACACCCAGCTAATTTTTGATTTATTGTAAAGATGAGGTCTCTCCAAGTTGCCCAGGCGGGTCTCGAACCCGCGGGCTCAGGCAATCCACTCACCTCAGTCTCCCAAAG
>NW_007253048.1:74069-83057 GCF_000164805.1 Carlito syrichta
AAGTAACTGGAAATACAGGCACGCACCACCATGCCCAGCTAATTTTTTGGTTTATTGTAGAGATGAGGTCTCACCAAGTTGCCCAGGCTAGTCTCGAACCCGTGGGTTCAGGCAATCCTCTCACCTCAGGCTCCCAAAGTGCTGGGATTATAGGTGTGAGCCACTGCGCCTGGCCTCAGAAACCAGTTTTACATGTGAAGTGAAAAATCTTTTATGAAATTGTTCAATCTAGGAGCTCCCCTACTCAAAAACAGGTTTGGTTTCAAAAGTTTATTCATCAATCCTTTTGTTTACTAAGTAAGAAGAGACCAAAAGTGCTTAATATGGTGTTGCTCCTGGATATATTCCTACCAAACAGAAGTAGAAATGATTTCCTTCATTGCTTTAACAGTTGACATACATTTTCTCTTTACTTAGATATGTGGCAGTTGCATTAGGAATTTCTTTTCTAAAAAAAAACTTCAGCTGGGCTCGGTGGCTCAGCCTGTAATCCCACACCTTTGGGAGGCTGAGGTGAGTGGATTGCCTGAGCCCACGGGTTCGAGACCTGCCTGGGCAACTTGGTGAGACATCATCTCTACATCTCTGCTCTATTGCCCAGGCTGGAGTGCAGTGGCACTGTCATAACTCACAGCATGCAGCCTGGAGCTGCATCAAAAAGTTAGCCAGGCGTGGTAGCACGCGCCTGTAGTTCCAGCTACGTGGAAGACTGAGGCGGAAGGATCGCCAGAGCCAGCAGGTCGAGGCTGCGGTGGCCGGGGGCGGCCACAGCACTCCAGTCTGGGCAACAGAGTGAGACTCCAACTCAAAAAAAAAGAAAAAAAAAAAAAACTTCAACTAAAATGAAGGTCTGTTGAAAATAATCTCTCACTTGATGATTTCTCCAATGATCTATGAAACCCCTTAGCAAATACATTTTGCTGTTATATAACTCCCAACAGGCATTACATGTACGGGAACCTCAGTCACACTTGTACTCTGCTTAATCTTGGCATTTTAAACTTGAACTCTAGACTTCCCCTAAACTAGCCATAGACTACGTGCCTTGGTTAGGGGGTCTGGTAGAACCTGTTTTATTTTTGCTATCACAAGTCAAATGCAAAGCCTTGACACTGGTTCCTTCAATGCTTTTCCACTACACGCCTGCCAAGGTCAAAGGCTGTCCTCAAGTCTCCAAGACGGGAATCATAAGAACTTTCTAACCCTGGGAAAATCCCTGCTGAATTGACTATGACATCACACAAGTTAATATGAGGGGAGGCTGACCTGACCTCTCTACCTCTCAAAAGGCCAGTTCCTGGAGGGCATTCCATAGGCTTCAGGAAGCTCCTACTGGGTTTCCCACTTTCTTTCCCTTGGCAGGAGGCCAGTCTGGCCAGGGTCTGAAGGGTTGTGAGGATATAGCCCTCTGGGCATGGCTGTGAAGTTCTTCACTTCTTGTTGCATTTACTGTGTCTCAGTGGGAGAAACGGTGTGGATGGTAGGAAGTTACTCGAGTGTGGCTGACATTCCCATTTGCTATGCCTGGCCCAACTTAGTATACATGAGACATATTATTTATTATTTCTCCATTTCTTTTTTTTTTTTTTTTTAATCAGAGTCTCACTCCATGGCCCAGGCTGGAGTGCAGTGGCACACTCACAGTCACCACAGTCACCCAGCCTTGACCTGCTGGGCTCAGGTGATCCTTTCACCTCAGTCTTCCAGGTAGCTGGAACTATAGGTGCATGCCACTGTGCCCAGTTTTTTTTTTTTTAATTTGTTGTAGAGACTAGGTCTCACCAAGTTGCCCAGGTTGGTCTTGAACCCCTGGACTCAGGCAATCCTCTCGCCTTGGCCTCCCAAAGTGCTGGGATTACAGGCTTGAGCCACCACACCAGGCCCCATTACTGGTTATTGAGGACTGCATGGATATGTTACTTTTCACTGAGTGCATAATTCACTCTTTGTCCTTTAGAATTTTTCCCACTGTTCAACAATTTATCAAATTTGCCCTGTAATACTTGCCATTTTCTCATCCTTTTTAATGTATTGTCTACACTTACATATTTGTCACAATGACACATTTCTTCTTTAAAAAATGGTCTGGGCTGGGTATGGTGGCTCATGCCTATAATCCCGCATTTGGGGGGTCAAGGCCAGAGGCTTGCTTGAGCCCAGGAGCTTGAGACTGGCCTAAGCAACATAGCGAGACCTTGTCTCTACAAAAAAATACAAAATAAAAATCTTAGCTGGGTGTGGTGGCACGTGCCTGTAGTCCCAGCTACTTGGGATGCTGAGGCGGAAGGATGGCCTGAGCCCAGGAGGTCGAGCCTTCAGTGAGCCATGATCTACGATTATGCCACTGCCTTCCAGCCTAAGGGACAGAGTGAGACCTTGACTAACCAAAAAAAAAAAAAAGAATTATCCGAAGACATCTTCGCAACCAAACCTCATTCTAAAGAAAAACCCAGTGGCAAAAACTGACTGTGCTTAACTATTGATACCATCTTTTGGGGCAAGCATAGCTGAAGTGTCTCTCTGAAAATACATTTTGTTCTATTTAGATTTTATTTTTATTTATTTCTGAGTTGGAGTCTCTCTCTCATCCAGGATGGAGTGCAGTGGCACGCTCACAACCACTGCAGCCTCAACCTGCTGGGCTCAGGCGACGCTTCCACCTCAGCCTTACAAGTATCTGGAGCTACAGGCATGTACCACCAAACTTGGCTAATTTTTTGATTTATTGTACAGATACAGTCTTGCCTGGTTGCCCAGGCTGGTCTCAAACTTCTGGGCTCAGGCAATCCTCTCACCTTGACCTCTCAAAGTGCTAGGATTACAGACAGGAGCTACCATACCCAGCTGTTTAGATTTTAAAATCACTTAGTAGAAAGAGCTTCTGTGGCATTAATTGGAGGCACTTATGCCTATTATTCATTATTTATCTCCTCGTCTCTTAGAAGATAATGTGGTATTAGGCAAGGAGGAATGGAGTAGGAATCAAGGTACATGTGCAAAAATGACCAAAAAAAATGTCCTGAACAATCATTCCCTTCCAGGCATACAATTATACAAAATCTGTACTAGTGCCATCACAGAATTTTCTGTGATGGTGTAAATTCTTTTTTTTTTTTTTTGAGTTGGAATCTCATCTCACTCTGTCGCCCAGGCTGGAGTGCTGTGGCATGCTCACGGCCACTGTGCCTTGACCTACTGGGTTCAGGGGATCCTTCCGCCTCAGTCCTCCAATTAGCTGGAACTACAGGCGCGCTACCACACCTGGCTAATTTTTTTGATTTATTGTAGAGATGAGGTCTCGCAAGTTTACCCAGGCTGGTCTCAAACCCCTGGGCTCAGGCAGTCCTCTCGCCTCAGCCTCCCAAAGTGCTGGGATTACAGGCTTAAGCCACCGCGCCTAGATGTAAATCCTTTTTTAACCATGCTGCCCAATACTGTGTGCCCAATACAATAAGGTGTCACCAACCACAATGTGATGATTGAGCACTTACAAATGTGGCTAGTGTGACTAAAGAGCTCAACTTTTAATTTAATTTAATTATAGTTAAAGTTTAAACAGCTACGCATGGCCAGTGGCTATTGTATTGGACAAGGCAGATCTATGATTAATTCCTTGCCATTAAGTGCCAAAGATTTCTACCTGCAAATTTCAAACTAAAAATATACCCCTTTTATTAGTTTATGGTGAGTAAAATAGCTGAAGTTTAGCATCTAGTTCACTTTGCCAGAATGAAATGATACGTCCCTAGACAAATGGATCGTTGGTATAAAATCAGTGAGCACTTCCCAATGGGCTGGTGAAGCCCTGCTGTTTCTAAGCAAGAAAAAGTATAGACTTTATGTCATCAGTGCATTTTTGTTGTTGTTAAAGTTGCTTGCAATGGGTTACTCAAGTGGAAAGGATAACAATGTTCACAGACACTGAATCCTAGCTGTAACCTGCCCGAGTTTTCCAAGTCTCTATTCAGATCTCCCTGAATAGCACCAGTGGCTTCGATCTTCTGGAAAACAAAGGAAATAAAAAACAAAAGAGAGAAAAAACAAAATAGTAAGAGTACCATAAGTGAGCAGAAAGACATACTTTTCTGAATTGGACTGGTTACCAACAATATCGGATTCAAGGTAGGTAAGGCTGATACTGAATCAAGGTAGAGGAGGTCCTTCCTGACCCTGCTTCTAACCTTCCTTCCGGGATGGATCTCTGTCTGCGGATTGCTCTTTCACCCAAGTGCTGCCCCAGAGCCTCTTGGGTACAGCTCTGTAGGTTGAAAGCGCTTTTTCTCTTGTTTCTAGAGTGAACACTTTGGCTTCACACTTGGCTTCACACTTGGTGCACTGCTTCACACCTTTGGCTTCACATTTGGTGCACTGCTCTTACAAGGCTCTACTTCGCTTCTTTTCCAGGATCTTTCACTCTTTGGGGACCCTAAAATTCTACCTTTATCCCTATCCCATTCATCTTTATTTGGGGTGGTTCACCTGAAGCATGTTTAGCAGCATGTAAGAACATGCAAACATGTAAATGCATGGTTCTACTTCTCCCATGTTTGGAATGAAGTAGTTGCTGAATAGCTATTTCGTGGATGACTCATGACACAGAAACATTGAAGTTGAATGAATGATCAAGCCCCTCCCAATCAGGGAATTGATGTCACCATCACCCGCTTCACAATAGTGTCACAACTACCAAAATACTTTAAACGTTTGTAACAGGAATAAAATTTTTGAAACATTAAGTCAATATCTTTTCATTTCTGATGATGATTCATCTTCCCTCATTGTCCTGTAAGTTGCTACCCCTTGGACCCGTGGGAAGGATCTGATGAGAATGAGAGTCATCATTGCACTTAGTGTAAAAATGGGTCTTAAAAGATTATAGGTAGACAAAAGTCTAAAAACAAACACTTCTGTTTGGCAGAAACTGAGCTTTGCTCAGAAAAACACGTACGGTCTGAGAAGCTGGATGTAAGGAGCCATCCTAGAGCAGGGATGGGTAGTGCTGGCCTGCAGGAGGACTCCTCCACCACATCCCACGGCAGCCTTCCCAGACTACAGAAAAAAGCCAAATGAGAGCAGGTAGAAAGGCCAAGGCCAGACTTCCTAGGGGTAGTTGGGGACATCTGGGGGAAATCTATGAGCACAATGGAAGCCAAAAAAAACCTGTCAGTCTCTTGCAGAGTCCAGCCATCCTGAACCGGATAACTGGCCTGGGGCAGCCCCCAGGGTCTCACACGCTTGCAGCATGGCACTAGAACGTGACAGGAGGATGGGAGTTGGAGCAGGAGGGAGGATAAAGACACCAAGAGCGTCATCTGACTCCATGTGGCCCGGGGAAGGGGCACAGAGTCCGCAGACCCACGCAGACAATGTAAGCAGGCCCCTGACATCAGCCAGGGGTCCCAGCACATCATCGGCGGTGCATGGGGCTAATTAACTCTCTGTGCACAGCAGAGCCCACGGACAGGCTCCTCAGTAGAAGCCAAGTGTGCCAGGGGCACTGCAGGCCCAGATGCCCCTCCCCTTGCCAGCACACAATCCTCTCATCTAGGATAAGGGGACAGTGAAATTCTTGGGAGGGGAGAAGCTGCCCTGAAAGAAGGTTTGAACTTTGAATGAACTGAATATTTACCCCTAAATAAACTTTTTTTTTTTTTGAGTTGGAGTCTCACTCTGTCGCCCAGGTTGGAGTGCAGTGGCATGCTCATGGCCACTGCAGTCTCGACCTGCCGGTCACAGGCAATCCTGCCACCTCAGCCTTCCAAGTAGCTGGGATCACAGGTGTGTACCACCACACTCATCTAATTTTTTAATTTATTGCAGAGACAAGATCTTGCCAAGTTGCCCAGGCTGGTCTCAAACCCCTGGACTCAGGCAATCCTCTCGCCTTGGCCTCCCAAAGTGCTGAGATTACAGGCATGAGCCATCGCACCCAGTAGAACATTTTTAGTTTGGGGAGAATGAAAATTGTCAAAGGAAAAAAACTGTTGTCAACACAAACAGGAGCTCTGGGCAAGTTGAGTTCAGTGAAGGAAAATAAAGAAGGATGCATTTCTTTATTTTTTATTTATGCACTTATGATTCATGGTGCATGGATGTTGACCCCACACAAATTCACCATTCTTTTTTTATTAATATATTAGGAGAAAGATATGCTTCCTACTCCCCAAATTAGAAGCAATGATGACCAGACTGCATCGTAAATATAGAAAGCTCCCTTATTCAATATATACTGGGTTCTTACTGTGTGCCACGTGAGCTCTGTAACTCCAGTTTTAACATGTAATGTTCATTTAGGATAGTGAGAGAGATTTCCCACTGCTGGGGAAAGCAATAAGATCCTTAGAACGAATATATATGTATTAGATATAATATTTAACAACAAAAGTCCTCATCCTGCTTCTAGCAAGACCCCAGAGCAAGCTCGTGCGTGCTCATAGGTCACCTTCATGTTGTCCTTTAATATTTGCAGTTAGCACCCCCCACCTCCAATGCTTCCTCAGAACCTATTTATGGCTATTTGAATTCCCACTTTGGTCCTTCAAGTTAAGCAGTATCCCTCTATGCAAAATTGCATTCCTAAAATCATCATATGTCACCATTAACAATAGCTTAAGGTTATCGAGTGAGTTATCGTTTACACTGTGATGCACACTACTGTTTAATCTAGATGGCAAGTAGGACATTCATTGCACCCATTTTACAGATGAGGAAACAAAGATTTTGTTGTTCAACAGTCTTTCTCAATAAGGACTAACCCAGATCTTTAGACTCATGGACCTGCATTGACAGTTCATTCAAATATCTGCTTGGCTTTTGCCATTTCTTAGATAACGGATTTGGACCTTGCTACTTATCTACAGATATTGTCTTATTTGAGGTGTGGTGTGGTTCTAGGTCTACTGTATGCACAAGTATGTTCCTGACCCACCTTGCCTATATTTACCTCCCCTTTCTCTGAATGCCCATCACCATTAGTTAATCTATCGTGTTCTTCCTTGAAGCAACTCTTACACTGTTACATTTCCATATGCTTTCAACAAGATGGACCGTCTTAAAATCTTTTCTACCCATTCGCTCCATACACCCTTGCAGGGGACCTGGCACACCACAGTCCCTCATCTATTTCTGAATTTGTTGACTGACTGAAGTAGTTAAGTTCCTCTCTAATAGAAGCAAAAGGGACCCATGAGGTCCCTGAAACCGTAGTCCAAGGGAAGAACTCCAAAAATCTGGTAACTCTTTCCCTGAGGGGAACAATGTTTTTTCCGCTTCACAATTTTGTGTATGACCATTCCTGTCAAGACCTCAGAAGTTAACTTATTATTTAGCCTGGCCTGATGAAGACGGTGTCATTTTATTCTTCCAATGAAGAATGCTGTTCTTTTTTAATGACCAAAGCACACTGGGGTAGCTTGCAAATACTGCAGTAATTGCTCGATGTATAGATGAACGCATTCCCAGGCTAGTGCCTTGCATAGAACTATCAAACATAATCGGGGTTTTTAACCTTGTGACACAGCCTTACAGAGTGCCTTTCTTATTTCCTTTCTCGAAAGTACATGCAGTCTACTGTGGACTTTCCCATCTGTCGGTGCAGCTGGAGGTGACTTCCTGCTCTGTCAGCTGACCGTGAGTCACATCTCTTCTGCACAGCACATTCATGAGGCTGCTTCTGCATCCAAGGCGACAGGAGAGGGAAGGGTGTTCTGGCGTTATCAGGCCTCCTCTTGGTGGGATAGCGTTTATTTGGGGTTTTGTTTTTCTGTTCATTTGAAACCCCACAGTTACAAGCTTTGCTCCCTAGCTTCTGCCTCTGGGATGATGCTATAAAAGACAGGAAAACCAGTTTCCTACGTTCCCGGATAAAAATGACATTTTTAAAAGTCCATCCCTTTAAGCAATGAATCATTTATCCGGGCAACCCCTTTCATCAAGGGGAGCCTTCTTTGAGCCACATTTTGGGGATGTCTTCAGTAAGGCAAATGGTGATGACCAAGCGCTTGTTCTGGAATCAAAATGATGCAAGTGGAGTTCAAAAGGAATTTCAAAATCACAGGAAAGGGTCTTTAGGGTGGGTTTGACATACGAATAAGGAAACTTCCTGGATCAGGGAAGTCATTGGAACAAAATTCTGGGGAAGCTTGAGGCTCAAGAATAAACAACCTGTAGGAAGATAGAGGAGTTTGGAAACCACTCCGGCCTTCTGCAAGTATCTTGCATATTATTTAGCTACTTGAGGTTTAAAGTCTTCCTCAGTAAAAAAGGATAAAGGAGCAGTTAGCACTAATCTAGCTCGTCTGATGCTTTTGTTGTCTGTCTGTCTGTGTATCTATCTATCTATCTATCTATCTATCTATCTATCTATCTATCTATCTATCTTTGTTGAGATGGGGTCTCATTTTTGCCCAGGCCAGCATAGCACACATCCAATTAATGTGCTAATAAAATAGCCAGCATTTGATTTAAAAGGTGAGTGAAAACAAAATAATAATTTAAACTCAATATAATAATTTGCAGGCCAGGCTGGGCACAGTGGCTCCTGCCTATAATCCCAGCACTTTGGGAGGCTGAGGTGAGAGGATTGCCTGAGTTCATCGGTTTGAGAACAACCCGGGCAGTTTGGCGAGACCTCATCTCTACAATTATATATGTTGTTTAACTGAAAGATTTCAATGTTTTATATTCTTTCTCATAAGTCCTATTTATATATAGGCATTCCTCAAAAGTTTATTTTGTGAAAGTGAAGAAATCTCAGTAATGTAGACAGGGTATTTAGTATTATTGAATTAAATTTAAAAGTTCTAAAATTTTTTGGTTTTTTTGTGTGTGTTTTATTTTTGAGTCAGGGTCTTACTCTGTTTCCCAGACTAGAGTGCAGTGGCATGTTCATGGTTTACTGAAGCCTCCAACTCCTGAGTTCAAGTGATCCTTCCACCTCGGCCTCCTGAATAGCTGAGACTACAGGCGCCCACTACCATGCCCTGCTAA
>NW_007253048.1:83077-108570 GCF_000164805.1 Carlito syrichta
TTTTTTTTTTTTTTTTTTTTTTGAGTTAGAACCTCACTCCATCGCCAGGACTGGAGTGTAGTGGCACGCTCATGGCCACCCCAGCGTCAACCTGCTGGGCTCCGCAATCCTTCCACCTCAGCCTTCCAAGTAACTGGAACTACAGGTGCGCACTACCACATCCGGCTAATTTTTGATTTATTATAGAGATGAGGTCTCGCCAAGTTGCCCTGGCTGGTCTCAAACCCTCAGACTCAGGCAATCCACTCGCCTCGGCCTCACAAAGTGCTAGAATTACAGGCTGAGCCACCAAGCCCGGCCCCAGCTAATTTTTTTAATTTCATTTTATGTAGAGACAGGATCTCACTATGTTGTCCAAGCTGGCCTCGAACTCCTGGGCTCAAGTGATCCTCCTGTCTCCGCCTCCCAAAGTGCTGGGATTATAGGTGTGGGCCACCACATCTGGCCAAAAGTTCTAGATTTTTCTTAAAGGGAACTTTTACCAATTTTTTAGAATGAATTGCTCTTAAGATTGTCCACTGTCATTCACTTAGGAAAACCCTGTCTTAGGGTTTAGACATCTCAGTTGCTTCTGAATTACAGATAGAAACACAGTGGTCATTCTCTAAGGCAGAACCTATTATTCCTAAAAGGAAATGAATAACAACATTGTCAACTAAACTCGAAGTGGAATCATAAGGAAAAAGGTTATGAATCTTTCAATTAAAATGAGATCACCTTTTTTAAGATCACATAATCTGTAGAAAATTTTTATGCCTAGATACGTAAATATGACCTTAGAGGACTACCTCCAGTGACTAAATTCCCAATCAGGCAAAAGTTAAAATTCTGTCCTGACTCAAAGGCAGAATTTCACTACCTGAGTCACCTACAAAACTTTAGTAGCACCCTGGATTTTCCTGAAAGGATCCCCAGCCAAGGATTGGGCAGGTTTAACCATGTTCTCTTATGAAACCAACTGATGACACAGTCATAAGAACTATGGCTCAAAGGTTATGGGCTGGGTTAGTGCCAACCCTGGTACAGTGCCTTCCATTCAGAAAAGAGAGCTCGCATCTCTAATTATTAAGACCCTCTTTGAAAAGGAGCATCCATGTTAACTGCTCACAGTAAAAGCATCACTTTTAGCTCTCTCTTTTCACAATATGAAGTGTATTTAATCCACCTTGGCTCAATTCCATCCTTTCTGATATTTATGGAAAACACATGTTCATTTTCAGGTGCATTTGCTCATTTGCTTGTAATCATTCTTCTCTCTTTGGTCTTGCTTCTTAAGTCTGTGAACTCATCCTAGAAAAAGTGCTACATAACTCATTACTGAATACTACTATGGTCACCTTTGAAGTACTCCCTTTGGGAAGCTATGCATCAACAACTGTGCCTAGTCCACCTGTCAAAGCAATTTTGGAACTCTTTTTCTGGAATGATCATCAGAGCTGTCCTCGTATTACCCTTGATGTCCTGAATGTCATCGAAGTGTCTTCCTTTCAATATTACCTTTATCTTTGGGTAAAGAAAAAAGTCCCTGGGGGCCAGATCATGTGAGCAGGGAAGACATCTCAATACAGTTATTTGTTTACTGGCTAAAAACTCTCTCCCACAGACTGTACTATGTGAGCTGGTGCATTGTCATGATGCAAGAGCTTCTTCGGGACCATTTTGTACACATCTTTCTCATGCCAGGATTTTCAGTTAAGATTTTCCTGTTTCTCTATGTATTCTCCTATTTCTCTATCTATTTATTTGTTTTGCTATGCTTCTCACAGTCAATGATTTTGACACTTAATTTGACAAATTTTTGTAATATTTTCATCAGTTCTGCTCATTACTGGCTGTCCCAACCTCTCTTCATCAGTGATGCTTTCTCTCCCCTCAGAAAAACATTTAATCCATTTTACACTGCCATTTTCTTCATGGCATTATCCCCGTAAACTTGGACTAACATGTCCCTGATTTCACTTCCACTCTTGTCAAGTTCAACAAGAAATTTAATATTTGCTCATTCCTCTAATTCAAGCTCTGACATTCTCGTGATGGCCACAAAAACATGCAACAACAATAATGAACACCACTCAGCAAGACACAAACATATCAACATAAACACAGCTGTGAGACACTGATATAGCAAGGTTATGAAACCTTACTGAGTTGTTTGTACAGTGCTGCCAACGTAAGCATATGGTGGCAAGTTTGCAAACTTAATTGTCTAACCTTGTAAGTAGAAAATCACTTCCAGGCTGGGTACAGTGACTCAAGCCTATAATCCCAGCTTTGGGAGGCTGAGGGGAGAGGATTGCCTGAGTCAAGGGGTTCAAGACCAAGCTGGGCAACTTGGTGAGACTTTGTCTCCACAATAAATAAATAAATAAATTAGTCGGGTATGGTAGCGTATGCCTGTAGTTCCAGTTACTTGGAAGGCTGAGGCAGTACTGTCTGAGCCCAGCAGGCTGCAGTGGCCGTGAGCACACCACTGTACTCCAGTCAGGGTGACAGAGTGAGACTCTAACTAAAAAAAAAGAGGCTGGGTGCGGTGGCTCATGCCTGCAATCCTAGCACTTTAGAAGACTGAGGCGAGAGGATTGCCTGAGCTCGAGGGTTCAAGACCAGCCTGGGCAACTTGGTGAGACCTTGCCTCTACAATAAATAAAAAAAATTAGCCGGGCGTGGTAGTGTTCGCCTGTAGTTCCAGCTACTTGGAAGACTGAGGGGAAAGGACCGCCTGAGCCACTGCACTCCAGCCTGGATGACAGAGGGAGACTCCAATTAAAAAAAGAAAAAGAAATCATTTCCAAAACCCAGTCTAAAATTGAGCTTCAAGCAGTCATCACCTAGAGGAGCCTGAGAAGCTTAGACTTAAAACATGTTAGAGCTCGAAGAGACTCTGAAGATCAGTTGGCCCACGCTTAATTCAAAGGTGTTAGGATGCTCACATCAACACTCCCATGTAGGCGTGCACTCAGAACAGGCCCTCAAAATTTTCAATGCACATGACTTTGATCAACAATTATACATGGAGGAATTTAGTCTACAGATATACCCTAAATTATATACAAAGATAAATGTATAAAGCCACTCATTGCAACACTGCTTGTACAAAAAGGTGATCATATAAAGTGTGATATCCAGATATGGATGCAGCACAGACATGAGAGGAGCTTAGGCAATCCCAGAAAAGTTCTTCTCAATAAGATCCCTTTAAAAGATACTTTTGTGCATAGGGGAGGAGAGTGGAGGTATGTTCACATGTATGTGCATAGAAAGAGCAAAAGCATGCCTGCAGTCCTGTTTAATAGTGGCTACTGCTAGTCAGGTGTGGTGGCTTACACCTGTAACCCCAGCACTTAGGGAGGCAGAGGCCAGAGGATTGCCAGGGGTTCGAGAACAGCCTGGACAACTTGCGAGACCTCATCTCTACAATAAATCAAAATAAATTAGCCACGTGTTGTGACGCACACGTGTGGTTCTAGCTACTTGGAAGGCTAAGGTGGAAGGATCGCCTGAACCAAGTAGGTTGAGGCTGCAATGGTCATGAGCGTGCCACTGCACTCCAGCCTGGGTGACAGAGTGAAATGTCAGCTAAAAAAATAATAATAATAATAATGACTACCTCTTGGCGGACACAATGGCTCACGCCTGCAAATTCGGCACTTTGAGAGGCTGAGGCAAGAGGATTGCCCGAGCCCACAGGTCCAAGACCAGCCTGGGCAACTTGGCGAGACCTCATCTCTATAATAAATCAGGAAAAATTAGCTGGGCATGATGGTGCATGCCTGTAGTTCCAGTTACTTGGAAGACTGAGGCAAAAGGATCACCAGAGCCCAGCAGGTCGAGGCTGTAGTGGCCGTGAGCGTGGCTCCGCACTCCAGCCTGGGCGATAGACTGAGACTCCAACTCAAAAAAAAAAAAAAAAAAAATGTGGTTACTCTAAGGCACAGGATTGGCAGAGCAACAAGGGAGGGTCATTTACATTTTATTTGACACATTCCTGTTACTCATTTTAAAAATGAAACTAATACAGGAGTAAAAAGGACATAGGTGTGACTTCCTGACTATCATTTAAGTCCCTCTCCATAAAAATTCTGGTGTGAACAGTTTCTCGGTGCACTGAATATGTTTTTCTTCTTCTTCTTCTTCTTCTTCTTCTTCTTCTTTTTTTTTTTTTTTTTGATTTGGAGTCTTACTTTGTCACCAAGCTGGAGTGCAGTGGCACACTCATGGCCACCGCACCCTCGACCTGCTGGGCTTAGGCGATCCTTCCACCTCAGCCTTCCAAGTAGCTGGAACTACAGGCATGTGCCACCACGCCCAGCTAATTTTTTTATTAATTGTAGAGATGAGATCTCGCCAAGTTGCCCAGGCTGGTCTCAAATCCGTGGGCTCAGGCAAACCTCTCGCCTCGGCCTCCCCAAAGTGCTGGGATTATAGGCACGAGCCACTGTGCTAGGCCCCGAATATGTTTTTCAACAAGCCCCTTTCCCAGGTGTCCAGATAATAGAACAAAAAAAAAAATTAGTTACCATCCTACTGCTAGCTAGTGCTGGGACTGATTTCTTGAAAGTTTCGGTCTCAGAGAAAATGACCCATTTTCCCTCCCAACACTCCCTGCAGCCTGTTAAGGTTGAAGTCCACAGTGGGGGCCACACAGAATAAAACAAGGGGATGCTGACAGCTGTGATCTTTCTTCCCTTCCTGCCACACTCCATCAGTGACTGGTAAGGACCTTCACTGGAGTATTTCTTTCTCTGAACTCTGTACACGGGAATGAGTCCTGGCCAAGATAGTATTAATACTGTCATTCAGGTTTCCCCTGGCCTTACCAGACTGCACAGATAACAGGAACAACCCCAACTCAAATTTCCCAGGTTTTTTCCATAGCCTAGGGATGGTGGACCCTCAACGCCGGAAGGTATCTGTCAAGTATGTTTCTGGAGGTTCCTAGAAGGTGACTCCAGATGCTGCTAAATAGCATGCCTCCTCCAGGCTGCTCCATGGTGTCTCCCAGCCTTTGCCTGGCCATCGGTGTCTCCTGCTTGGTACTTCCAGATATTTCCACAACTGAGGTAGAAACCACAGATGTCCAAGCTATATGGCATACTCTTTTAAGTAGAAGGAATGCTTCCTTCATTTATCCTAACCCCTCATGCCAACCCCAGTGAGGGAACCCAGCACTGGTGCCCAGCAAGGTAGCTTCTGTTCCAGTATATTACAGAATTATGAGTAATTCAAAATTTCAGTTTCCCTTTGTAGCCCACTGACTACTCCTATGACTCAAGCTTACATTGCTAGATATGCACAGGCTGCTTGCTCTGTGTAGGCACATATAATGTATAGTGGTGAATAAAACCTCCAAGGACCCTGCCACTGTGAAATTTTAAGTCCAGTCATGGAAAAAGATAATGACCAAATAAATAGTCAGACGGGATGGTCCACTCTTGTAATCCCATCACTTGGGAGACAGAGGCGAGAGGATTGGCTGAGCCCAGGGGTTCAAGACCAGCCTGGGCAACTTGGTGAGACCTCGTCTCTACAAGAAATAAAAAAATCATGTGGTGGCACATGCTTGTGGTTCCAGCTACTTGGGAGAGTGATGTGGAAGGATTGCCTGAGCCCAGCAGGTCGAGGTTGTGGTGGTTGTGAGCAGGCCTGCACTCTAGCCTGGGCAACACAGTGAAACTCTGGAGAGAAAAAAAAGACCAAGTAAATAAAAGCAAATAAATATGTAACTACAGACCAGGATAAGTGCTACAAAGGAAGCAGGCAGAGAGGTGTGAGAAAAAATTATAAAGGAGCTACTTTAGATCAATGGTCGAAAAAGGTCTCTGAAGTCAGGGCAGTTTATACAACTACGACACATTGAAAACCCAGATGTGGCCGGGTGCAGAGGCTCACACCTGTAATCCCAGCACTTTGGGGCGCTGAGGAGAGAGGATTGCCTGAGCCCATGGGTTCGAGACCAACCTGGGAAACATGGCAAGATCTCATCTCTACAATAAATCAAAAAATTAGCTGGGCATGGTAGCGTGCGACTGTAGTCCCGGCTACTTGGAGGCTGAGGCGGAAAGATCGCCGGAGCCCAGCAAGTCGAGACTGTGGTGGCTGTGAGCATGCCACTGCACTCCAGCCTGGGCAACAGAGTGAGACTCCAACTCAAAAAGAAAAAAAAAAAAAGAAAGAAAACCCTGATGTGGAAAAAAGAAGGGGAGGAGTAAGAGACTTGGGGGAGGGTATCAGGGTTGCTGAAGAGGAAACAAAACCCATATTTTGAGAAATTATTTTGAACCAGTAACATTCTAGGAACGTACATACATTCTATTCTTTACTCCTAAAGCAGTCTTATGTAGGAGGAACTATTATCCACCCCACCTAACCGAGACATAAAAGCCCAGAAAGGTTCAGAAGCTTGCCCTTGCCACACAGCTAGTAAGTGGTGAAGGCAGAATTTGAACCAGGGCTATCTCAGATGCTAAAGAAAAAAAGACTTTGGATTATTTTAGTAACTTAAAGGCCAGTGTGGCTGAAGCAGAAGGGCGAAAAGGGAAAATGGGAGCGAGACGGAGCTGGCAGCGCAGGCGTGGGTAAGTGGTCGTGTTTAATTCTCAGAGTGTGGTGTGGTTGATGATTGCCCCAAAGGAACAGTATTGTTCAGAGGAACCAGCTGTAGTAAGGAAAAGAATTGTCACTTACAATATTGTCTGAAGCTGAGGTATTAGAAAATGAGAGTGTTCCTCTTACATTGTGACTAAAAAAGGAGACAAATCCTGGAGACTGAATGATGCTCGCTGGCACCTCTGCTTATTTGGTATAAAATCTGGGAGATTGCTCCACCTCCCAGGATTTACTTGTAGCCACCCATCCCCTGTGTCATAGAATTATGGGTGGCCAAAGTAAACAGTATCCTACCTGGGGTGAATCCTGAGTTAGTAATGCCGAGACGAGGAAACGCAAAAGGAGGAACCAGTCATCACAGTGAGCTGGTCCTTTTCAAGGATGATGATCTCCACCTTGGCAGGAGCACCTTGGGTAAACACCTGTGCTTATGGCCACTGGCTATGACTCTGAGCATCTCTATGTGGCTACCTAACATGGACAATGAGACTCTGGAGATGAAGAAATATCAGAGTGTGGGCTACCCAGTAGGTTAATGCTGGTAAGTTACATGAATGGAAAAAGTGCAGAAGCAACAATTTCTTGATTTCTTTTCTTTTCTTTTCTCTTTTTTTTTTTTTTTGAGTTGGATTCTCACTCTGTCACCCAGGCTGGAGTGCAGTGGCATGCTCATGGCCATCACAGCCTCGGCCTGCTAGGCTCAGGCGATCCTTCTACCTCAGTCTTCCAAGTAGCTGGAACTACAGGCACGAGCTACCACACCCGGTTAATTTTTTATTTATTGTAGAAATGAGGTGTCATCAAGTTGCCCGGGATGGTCTCAAACCTCTAAGCTTAGGCAATCCTCTCACCTCCACCTATCAAAGTGCTGGGATTACATGCATGAGATACCGTGCCCAGCCAGTTTCTTGATTCTTAACTCCAGCTTTTGTTTGCTTGCTCTCTCCGACTTCTGGAAGATTCTTCCAACTCATAGGAAATCTCAAATTTCTTATGGATATTATTAACTCACCCTAACCGCCTGAACTGAATCTAACCTCAGTTCTAGTCGCATAAACTAGATAGAATGGAGAGGGAATTTCTCAAATTTCATTTGCTTGCAATGGTAAAACCTTACTGGTCAACCTGTTCTTACTTGTTGAGTAGAGTGGCCATTCATTCTCCACTTTCCTCTCTCCAGCAGCCTCTTGATTTGTATCTGGGGAACCACATGATGCCTGAAAGTCCAACTCCTTCCTAGTGGCAAGGAGGGAACTTGTGGCCCTGGGCAAGCCCTCAGTACCGTCTATTCCCTGGACACAGGAACTGTGACCTAAGCCTGTTTGATCAGCGTGAGTCTCAGACAAGCAGCTTAGAATACAAGATAAAGTCTCTCCGCATCTCCCGCTGTGTTTGAATTAGAAGCTGAGGAGCCATCTGGGAATCACACCAGGAGCCTGACTTAGGATAGAATCAACACGAAGGCTGGGCGTGGTGGTTCAGCCTGTAATCCCAGCACTTTGGGAGGCCAAGGTGAGAAGATTGCCCGAGCCCAGGGGTTTGAGACCAGCCTGTAGCCTGGGCAACTTGGTGAGACGACCTCATTTCTACGGAACATCAAAAAATTAACTGGGCGTGGTGGCACGGGCTTGTGTTTCCAACTACTTGGAAGGCTGAGGTGGAAGGATTGCCTGAGCCCAGCAGGTCGAGACTGTGGTGGCCGTGAATGTGCCACTGCACTCCAGACTAGGTGACAGCAAGACTCTGACTCAAAAAAAAAAAAGAATCAGCGCAGAGGAAAACAAAGTCAAGGTATGAGGAACTAGGACCTAGATGGCGTAATTGAGCTGAAGGACCCCACCTCAGCAGAAGCTTGCACTTTTCAGGGGTGTGAGTTGATTAAATAGCATTCAACAAATATTGATGGAGTACTCCGTCACATGCCGGACATGGTGTTAGGTACTTGGAATGTATTAGTGGGTGAAGCAGGTAAGAATCCCTGTGCTCGTGGAGAAGGAGACAGACAAGAAACAATAAGCAGAACAAGTCAAATAATAGCATTTTAGAGGACGATAAGTACTGTACGGGAGAGGAAAGGAAGAACAAGGAATGAGATGGAGAACAGGAGAGCAGAGTTGGGGACAAGTTTCTCTATTATTTGAGGTGAGCTGAGCACAAGGTTTTCTGCTATTTAAGGTGGTAAGGGTTGGGAATCCTTTGCTACTTGCTATCCATTATTCGTAATGCCTTAGAACATTGTAAATACTTGCAACCCTTTCCCCCAAACATACAACCAGATACAGAAACTTTAATAGACTTTCTTAAATAACAAAAGAGGGGGGCCAGGCATGGTGGCTCATGCCTATAATTCTAGCACTTTGGGAGGCCAAGATAAGAGGATTGCCTGAGCCCATGGGTTTGAGATAAGCCTGGGCAACTTGGCGAGACATCATCTCTACAATAAATCAGGAAATTAGCAGGGCATGGTGGCACATTCCTGTGGTTCCAGTTATTTGGAAGGCTGAGGTGGAAGGATGGCCCGAGCCCAGCAGGTCGAGGCTGTGGTGGCCGTGAGTGTGCCACTGCACTCCAGCATAGGTGACAGAATGAGACTCGGACTCAAAAAACAAAACAAAAAAAAGGGAGCCGGTCTCGGTGGCTCAGCCTGTAATCCCGCGCCTTTGGGAGGCTGAGGTGAGTGGATTGCCTGAGCCCGCGGGTTCGAGACCCACCTGGGCAGCGAGACCTCATCTCTACAATAAATCAAAAAAAAAAAAAAAATCAGACGGGCGTGGTAGCGCATGCCTGTAATTCTGGCTACTTGGAAGGCTGAGGCGGAAGGATTGCCGGAGCCCAGCAGGCGAGGCTGCGGTGGCCGGAAGCGGCCACTGCACTCCAGTCTGGGCAACCGAGTGAGACTCCAACTAAAAAAAAACCAAAAAAAAAAACAAAAGGGATATGAATTGGGTTTGTCTAAGATGAGGTGAAGGTGGAGAAATTGTTGAATAAAGATTGAACCCATTTTTAAAAACGCATATCCACATTTTGGGGTCATGATGTGGAGACTCTTAAAATGTTTTCATTTAAATCCGGTAGCACTTTGATATAAACTATAATACTTTCCTGAAGCAGCAAGATTCTTTTACTCCTATTGTTTCTGCTTTTTAGTTGGAATCTCACTCTGTCGCCCAGGCTGGAGTACAGTGGCACGCTCCCCCGGCCTCCGCAGCCTCAACCTGCTGGGCTCTGGCAATCTTTCTGCCTAGCCTTCCAAGTAGCTGGAACTACAGGCATACACTACCATGCCTGGCTAATTTTGGGTTTATTGTAGAGACGATGTCTCGCCAAGTTGCCCAGGTGGGTCTTGAACCCGTGGGCTCAGGCCATTCACTCGCCTTGGCCTCCCACAGTGCTGGGATTACAGGCAGAGCCACTGAGCCCCCACATCTGCTTCTTGAAAGAAAAAAAAAAATCATCACTTGTTTTTGTTTTTCATACTGATTTATGGAAAATACAGCCAATTAGGATTGACCATGTTTAATAACTTGAGATGTTAAATTCTGTGACTAATTTTCCCAGGGACCAACTTTCCAGAACTATATTGTAACTGAGTCAAACGCTGGCAAGCAAGAAGCCAAGAGAGCAAGAAAAAGCAAATTAACTTGATAGAGAGATGTCTCTTCCCCCTCCCCCTTCCACCGTTCTGAGTACGTGGCTAGTGGCTTCCTGTAAAGGAAACATTTTGTCGACTCTTGTCTTAGTTAACACTGGCATTCCCCTCTTTGTACAATTATGTGATGTTGTGTAAAAGAAGAAGCCATCACCATAGAGACTATGGTCTCCTGAACACAGGGAATGGCTATGGATAATCTGTCTCTTGTCATAGCACTTACCTTTTGTGGTCATCTGTTCACAGACTGTGTGGTTTTTTTTTTTGTTTGTTTTTTGTTTGTTTTGAGTTGGAGTCTCACTCTGTCACCAGACTGGAGTGCAGTGGCCGCTCCCGGCCACCGCAGCCTCCACCTGCTGGACTCCGGCGATCCTTCTGCCTCAGCCTTCCAAGTAGCCAGAATTACAGGCATGCGCTACCACACCCGGCTGATTTTTTGATTTATTGTAGAGATGAGGTCTTGCTGCCCAGGCGGGTCTCAAACCCACGGGCTCAGGCAATTCACTCACCTCAGCCTCCCAAAGGCGGGGGATTACAAACTGAGCCACCGAGCCCGGCTGACTGTGTGTTTTTAAAATCGGTCTGATGCCAGTTAAACTAAAGCTAGTTTTCTCTAGAAAGTTCAGCCACAGGAAGAGTAATTGCTGCTGAAGAGAAGCATCTAGGAGGCAGAGTCAGGGGGATAAGTGGACAGAACAACAAGGCAGAAGAAGGCACTCTGCCTTTTCGAAGTCTCTCCCTAAAACCTAAAAAAGACCAGGCCCACCCAGGAAGACGTAGCTACACTATAATAACACTGATTTTTAAATTCGTGAAAAGAAACAACTTAAATCGTTGGAAAAGAAAAGATTATTCTACAAATCATATTAAGACAACTGGTCAGTCCTTCTGGCAACAGATCCTCCCCTCCTGCCAGATGCCAAGTTTAATGACCAATGAATGAGAACCAAGTACATGTGCACATAAATGCACATACACAAGTATAAGTATACACACAGGCAAAGAATCAAATTATACACATATCAGGGGGAAAAAATAGCTGAAGATTTATTTGATTGTCAGTGGTAAAGAGCACTGTAGGTTTACGAATCATGTAAAAAATCCCAAGGTCCACATAAAAATTCCAAACTTCTGAACATTAAAAAGGTCATTAAAGGCCAGGTACAGTGGCTCATGCCTGTAATCCCAGCACTTTTGGGAGGCGGAGGTGAGAGGATTGCCTGAGTCCAAAGGTTTGAGACCAGTCTGGGCAACTTGATGAGACCTTGTCTCTACAATAAATCAAAAAAGTTAGTTGGGTGGGAGTTGGGTGGGGTGGCACATACCTGTGATTCCAGCTACTTGGAAGGCGGAGGTGGAAGGATTGCCTGAGCCCAGTGGGTCGAGGCTGTGGTGGCCATGAGTGTGCCACTGCACTCCAGCATGGGTGACAGAGTGAGACTCCAATTCAAAAAACAAACATGCAAGCAAACAAAAAAAGAACATGAAAATTCCAGAATTAAAATTGGGCAAAGGACACCAGAAAACTCACAATAGAGCAAATATAAATGAATAAAAAAAAGATGAAAAACATTCATCTCATTACTTAATGAAGGCAAAATTAAAACAGAAGTAGGGAACTTTTCTTACTATCAAATTAGCAAAAATAATTTATTCTCCTAATAGGGCTGATAAGGGCACAAGGAAACAGGAAATCCCACACACTGCTTGTAGGAGTAGAAAACTTTCTGGAAAGCAATCTGTTGTTTCTCAAGAGGACTCTAAGTGTTTATATTCTTTGACCTAGTAATTCTACTTCCAAGAACTTATCGTCTAAAAGTAATTTAAAAATTCCAAAACAGGGACAAATAATCTTGCATAAAAATGCTCATTTCATCATTGCTTATAAAAAAAGTGGACTCATTCTAAATATATACTAGTCATTTCAGTTTTTTTTAGCACCCAATATATATCAAACACTGAGCTAGAACAGAAGCTAGACACAAGATAAACGTGATTTTTATCCTTGTAGAATTTACAGTATGGGAGGAGTTAAGCTTTTTTTTTTTTTTTTTTTTTTTTTTTTTGCGTAGGAGTCTCACTGTGTCGCCCAGGCTGGAGAGCAGTGGCACACTCACGGTCACCACAGTCTCAACCTGCTGGTCTCAAGTGATCTTTCCACCTCAGTCTTCCAAGTAGCTGGAAACAAAGGTGCACACCACCACATCCAGCTAATTTTTTGAATTATCGTAGAGATAAGGTCTCACCAAGTTGCCCAGGCTGGTCTCAAACCCATGGGCTCGGGCAATCCACTCGCCTCTGCCCCCCAAAGTGCTGGGATTACAGGCATGAGCCACTGCACCTGGTAAAGGTAAGCATTTCATCAAGTAAATATGACTTTTGCTACAGGAGCTCATAACAGAGGGGACCTAACCAGAGAAAGAGTGACATTTGAACTCATACATTAAAAAAATGTGTGAAGGCCAGGTATGGTCTATAATCCCTGCATTTTGGGAGGCTGAGGTGAGAGGATTGCCTGTGCCCATGGGTTCGAGACCAGCCCGAGCAACATGGTGAGACCTCATCTCTACAATAAGTCAAAATATTAGCTGGGCATGGAGGTTTGTGCCTCTGGTTCCAGCTACTTGGAAGGCTGAGGTGGAAGAAACATCTGAGTTCAGCAGGCTGTGGTGGCTGTGAGCATGTCACTGTATTCCAGCCTGGGAGACAGAGTAAGACTCTGACTCAAAAAAAAAAAAAAAAAAAGTGTGAAATTAATCAGAAGAAGGGAATGGCAGAAGAAAAGAGTGTTCTAGAAGAAGGGAACAGCATGTGAAAGACCTGGAGGAAAAAACTGACCTAAATTAAAAGTGCCATTGTGTATCTCTGGCAATGAAGAGAATCCAAGTCTCTATTTGGAAAACAGGGACCCAGCAGGAAACATAGTAAAGTTGCTTTCCTAGGAGAGAAGAGGGAGGTAAGGGAGTGGCCCACCTTCAGGAAGAAGAGGTTTCCCAAATGGGAAGATGGTGCTGTGATGGTATGAGGGAAATTGAATACTAGGTGCAGTGTCTTGAATTCCTCAGTAAAGACATAAAGGCTACCCCTTCAGTAGGACAGCCCCCACCACAAGGGCATGGTTAGGGTGCACCTGTAATGGTGGTTATGTCGAACCATTAAAGGTGCACACATCCATGGTCTTGATCTGTCAGGCTCTACGGTATGTGTGTGTATGCTGACATCTCCAAGAGAATGGGAGAGACACCCCAAAGCATGAATGAGGCTAAACTTTCCAAAGAACTTTGCTTAATGTGGCCAAGACGAAATTTATTTTTTTTTTTTTTGAGTCTGAGTCTCACTCTGAGCCAGGTGTGGAAGCTCATGCCTGCAATTCCATCACTTTGGGAGGCAGAAGTATGAGGATTGCCTGAGTCCAGGGGTTCAAGACCAGCCTGGGAAACTTGGCAAGACCTTGTCTCTACAATAAATCAAAAAATAAGCCAGGCATGGTGGCATATGCCTGTAGTTCCAGCTACTTGGAACGCTGAGAGGGTAGGATCACCTGAGCCCAGCAGGTCAAGGCTGCAGTGGCCATGAGCATGCCACTGCACTCCAGCCTGGGATACAGAGTGAGACACCTACTCAAAAAAAATAAAAAAAATAAAAATTAAAAATCTGTTATCCATGTAAGATATTCATAGAAAAAATACTGTTTATTACACATAAGACAAATGGTATATAACAATAAGTTTATTTATAAAGAGTTTATAATGTTATAAGAAAGTGGTTATGATATAAATATAAACCTAAAAAAAAAAAGCCAAATTAAGTAAATAGTATATTGCTAGCTTTGCTTAAATATATATAGACACACACACAATCAAGAAAGCAAGACTAGTAGGAATGACTAGTAGGAGTCTCTGAGTGACATTAGCCACTATTTTTTCCTACTTCTTTTTACTGTAATGTACTTTCCAAACTGTTAGGTTAGCATATTTTACCTTGGAAATGGTTATTATACATTTTTAATAGTTTTAGAATGCTAAGATTTTTTTTCTGAGTCGGAGTCTCACTCTGTTTCCCAGGCTGGAGTGCAGTGGCACACTCACAGCCACCGCAGTCTCGACCTGCTGGGCTCAGGTGATTCTTCCACCTCAGCCTTCCAAGTAGCTGGAATTACAGGTACGCACTACCATGCCTGGCTAATTTTTTTATTTATTATAGAGATGAAGTCTTGCCAAGTTGTCCAGGTTGGTCTCGAACCCACGGATTCAGGCAATTCTCTCACCTTGGCCTCCCAAAGTTCTGGGATTATAGGCGTGAACCACCGCACCCAGCCAGAATGTTAAAATCTTAAGAGAAGCTCAGTGGCTCAGCCTGTAATCCCGCATTTGGGAGGCCGAGGTGAGTGGATTGCCTGAGCCTGCAGGTTCGAGACCTGCCTGGGCAACTTGGCGAGACCTCATCTCTACAATAAATCAAAAAATTAGCCGGGTGTGGTTCACACGCCTGTAGTTCCGGCTACTTGGAAGGCTGAGACGGAAGGATCACCAGAGCCCAGCAGGTCGAGGCTGCGGTGGCTGGGAGCGGCCACTGCACTCCAGTCTGGGCAACAGAGTGAGACTCCCACTCAAAAAAAAAAGATCTTAAGAGAATAAACTTAGTTCAGGATCTAGAGTATAGTAGCATTACATAAATAACATTCAACCAATTAATGAAGTGATCACTTCATTCCAAGAGTGTATACAATTTGTTGGAACTACTTAAATGTTTTTAAATGTTTTTGACCTACATAACTGTGCACAAGCCCCATTGATTCTGACCGATGCTCTATCTGACATAATTATATATTCTTATTTTGGTAGTTCTCTGCCCGTTAAAGTACCTTGATATTCCTTCCTCCTTTTTTACTGAACACAGAAGCAAAAAAAAGCATTTATTTTTTTAAAATCTTAATTTCTTTTGTATTGTCATTATGGATTTTTCAGGTCTTAGAAATAGAGGCATGCATTTCTACTTATTTTTTTTTTTTTTAAGATTTTGAATCATGTGGAAATCTAGCCAAAGTAATTAAGACTGCTCTATTGAATAAGTCAACAACTTTACTTCTATGTTCCTGTAAACCTAAGCTAAAGATTAAAACGTAGCAACAAAGTACTGCTATTATCTGGTTAAAACTGACAACTGTCTACAAGTTTAGAAACAGGAAACAGTGCTTGCCACAGGGCATATAAACCAAGAAAGTTATGTAGAAAATCAAGATCAGAGGACGAGTACAAAGACAGTCTTCGAGGACAAAACAGTTTGCGGAGACCAGCAATGACGTAAGGTTGTGTTTATGTGAATACAAATCCTCTCATTCCAAGTCTGGTGACTGAAGTGTTTTCTTCCCACAGTGTTATTAATTGTGGAAGTATGTCTGTCACTATTAACGTATCAAACTGAGGTCTTGATATTGTCGGCACCTGATGGTTTGATTAGGTTTTACCCGCAGGAAAAGTCTAGCCACAGCCTGCCACAGCACAGCCACGCGTGACGCACAGATGCAAACACAGAAACAAAAAGTGATGCAGGCAAGAGGGAGGCGGAGGAACAACACACCTGATCCCTTCGGGTCTCCAAGGCAACCAGTCTGCTTGTTAGACCGGATGATAATGATCCATCATCTGGATGATCCATCATCTGGAAGAGGCTTATCCCGTGACTGGAGGGAGTTTGCAAAGACAACACGTCAACAATGCCTCAGCAACAGCTGTTTGTTATTGCAAACAAGGACAAGGACACGAAAAGGGCAAGACTGTCAGAAGATCTTGTGTATGGAGCAGGAGACTCCTGCCTTGGAAGAAGGAACAGAGTGAATAGAAATGTTCTCTATTTCTTGTGGGAAGTTGATGAAGCATATGTTCTGCTAGAGTCTCTGTTCATCTATCAGTTATCTGTTGGATGAACAGAATACCTCACTTCTGAACATCTCAACACCTTGTCAAGAGAACTTCAGATTTCTGGCATTTAGATTTCTCAGTTGCAAGCAGGAAGAATCAGGGAAGTAATGAAAGGAAAACCAAATAAGAATGAAAGGGCGTCATCACCACTGAGAATGCCACCTAATGCCCTGTCCATCTGGCTACACTGGTTCTTTCTTTTGGTCCTTACCTGAGCCTATTTGGGATTTTGCTGGTATATTTGCTTGGGGGACCATCTCTCCTACAGTTCCTGAGGGCAGAACTATGGTCTTTTTTTATTCTTTGTATCTGTAGTGCCTGGCATGGGGTTGGTAGTTGTGTAGAAAGTAGGATGGATATGAGCATAAGCTAAGCAGTGGGACATTCTATTTCTAGGCCTTAGATAGTTGTGGAGGTCCTGGGACTGGCCAGGCTAGCCAAAATTGGGACTTCTCTTGGTGTCCTCTCCAAGAGAGGCAGGAGTGCCTAATGGTTTGGAACGTGGACACTGGAGCCAGACTACCCAGATTAGAATCCTGACTCTACTCCAAGCTATGTGAGCTTGCACAAGTTACTTACCTTATCTGTGCCTCTGTGAGGAAACAATGAGTTCATTAGAATGAAGCCTGGTACCCTAGAGGAGTTGACTTTGTTAAATCAGTTGACTCTGTTTCCAGCATCTCTGCTCAGCTGAGGAAAAGTTCACATAATGAGAGCCTTTTGCTTCAAATTTTGAGTTTCACATTTAACCTGCAGTCTTATCTTCTGGGAGCCCCTGCCTGATTGGAAGATGGATCCGGTATCTAGGCTTCTCTCTTAGAGCTGCCTATTAGACCAGTGCCAATCTCTAGGAATTTCCTCACTTATCTCCTACAAATGTGCAGGTAAGTCATTTCAAAACAAAAGATAAATGATCTAAACCAACCCACTGTAATGTACTGTCGTCCACTGTACATGAGGAGCTTAGCTTGCCCCTGAATTATTATTTATTTTATTTATTTTTTTTTATTTTTTTGAGTTGGAGTCTCACTCTGTCACCCAGGCTGGAGTACAGTGGCATGCTCCCGCCCACCGCAGCCTCGACCTGCTGGGCTCAGGCGATCCTTCCGCCTCAGCCTTCCAAGTAGTTGGAACTATAGGCACGTGCGACCATGCCTGACTAATTTTTTGATTTATTGTAGAGATGCGGTCTCACCAAGTTGCCCAGGCTGGTCTTGAACCCGTGGACTCAGGCAATCCTCTCATCTCGGCCTCCCAAAGTGCTGGGGTTATAGGAGTGAGCCACCGCACCTGGCCTATTATTTTCTTCTCTTGTCACAAGTGTACTTGGTACTTATGATTTTGAACTGTGCCCGGCACCATGCCAGAGACCATAAGCCACCAACATCCAAAGACTTACAGGAACTAAAGCCAAGTTGGGGAAACAATATGAAGGCTGACTGATGAACACACGCACGCATCCAGGAAGGAAATTGTTGAATCTTCTCACTCGTATCCTCACTCGCTATGAGCACACAGTGCTCCAAGGACATGAAAAAACCTAAATGGATACATGAGGAATAAAAGACACTCTTTTTTTTTTTTGAGCCAGAGTCTCACTCTATTGCTCAGATGGAGTGCAGTGACATGTTCACAGCGCCCGCAGCCTCAACCTTCTGGGTTCAGATGATCCTTCTGCCTCAGCTTTCCAAATAGCTGGAACTACAGGCGTGTGCCACCATGCCCAGCTAATTTTTTTGATTTATTATAGAGATGAAGTCTCAATGGTCTCAATGAAAGAGAGAGTTATGGATGACTTTATTTTGCTGGCTTAAAGAGTGTACTTAGCCAGGCACGGTGGCTCACGCCTATATTCCCAGCTCTTTGGGAGGCTGAGGCGAGAGGATTACCTGAGCCCATGGGTTCAAGACCAGCCTGGGCAACTTGGTGTGCCAGTGCACAGGACAGAATGAGTCTTCAACTCAAAAAAAGCAAATTCTTGGCCCTAAATCAGAAACTCTGGGAATAGGGCCCAGCAATCTGTGCTTGAACAAGTCTTCCAGGTTAACTCTAATCGACCTGAAGTTCAGGAACCACTGTGTTGGCCGGGCTCAGTGGCTCAGCCTGTAATCCCAGCACTTTGGGAGGCCAAGGCAAGTGGATTGCCTGAGCCAGTGGGTTTGAGACCCACCTGGGCAACTTGGTGAGACCTCATCTTTACAATAAATCAAAAATTAGCCGGGCGTGGTAGTGCGTGCCTGTAGTTCCGGCTACTTGGAAGTCTGAGATGGAAGGATCACCGGAGCCCAGCAGGGCAAGGCTGCGGTGGCCGAGAGCGTGCCACTGCACTCCAGTCTGAGTGACAGAGTGAGACTCCAACTCAAAAAAAAAAAAAAGAACCACTGTGTTCATGGTTATCTAACATGTTTGGCCCCTGTGTACATAAAAGAATTAGTCTCACTGCCCACCTCTTAAGCCAGTAGTTCTCAACTCTGCTGAATTTCACAAATATCTATGCCTGGACACCATCCCCAGACATTAATTTCATTGGTTTGAGAGGGTATTTTATTGAAAAGTCTTATGTGAGTTCAAGTCTAAACAGAGTTGAAGGCTCCCACCCCTGGCCCTCAGATGAGATAAATCTTCCCTCTACTACTCACACTTAATATCCTTCTCTTGCTCTCCTTCCTTTCCCCTTCAGCCTTTGGAAGAATGGATCAATCAGTAGTCTGATTTCTTACAAAACATCAAAGAAAACTTAATACTACAGAACTTCAGAGTTGGTAATAGCCATAAAGGTCAACTAGTTAAGTGGTTTTAAGACGTGTGTGTGTGTGTGTGTGTGTGTGTGTGTGTGTCCTCTTCTTCAAAGGAAATCTTATGGGGAAACCCAAAATAGAAAAAGAGAAAGTAGAGCTGCTCCAAGTGAAGGGAATGAGGTTTGAGGATGTTTCTGCTCCTCCTGGCACAATCTGGCCACCCTTGGTCTGGATCAGCCTTCCCAGAAGATGGTGGGCCACCTTCCGCTTGATAATCTCCAGCACTGGGGGCTTCTCTTCCCACTAAGCCATTTCCTTTTCCAGTCCAAAGCTCCAAAGCTTTCTTTCCTTTGAGCTTCCATTAGTCTCCTTGTCACTTTCTACCACTAGTACCAGTCCTTTTCCTGATGCTAAAGAGAAGAGATTGCGACCCTTTCCCACAAGAAGGCTCTTTTCATTTTATAACTCAGGCACTCAGCTCCCTGAATAGTGGTTCTCAACCAGATTGTGTATTAGAATGAGCCAAAGCACTTTCAAAAATTCCACTGCATCCCAAATTAATTTGGTGGGCCCAAGTAGGTGGATACAGTGTGCCAGAGCCTTTCCCCCCATCTTCCGCCACAGGCAAACCTAGACCTGTCCCCCGATTGACATTGTTTTGGACCTCCTCGTCATCTTGTCTCCTCTTTTTTTGAGAATGCCCCATTATCTAGATCTAAAAATAAGTCAGAATAGCACAATTTTCACTAACTTTTTATACAATGAAGGCAAAAGCTGTAAGTGCCGGATTGCTGTAATACCCCGTTTCTCGTTTCCCAAGTTAATTAGAATAAAAGATATCCGTTGTTCCATAGCTCAACATACTAACTTTTACTCACATGTCCTCCTTTACCTGTACTGGAAAGAGTGTACAAACTCTTGTACCTTTCCCGGAGCCGATTTGGCCCACAGCTAGTGCCCTGCCCTGGTTATGCGAAAGGTAGATGATGTGATCGTTTTTTTGATGAATATCTCAAGCAACTCCACCCAGGTGACCCAGTTGCTTGTCTGGTGAGAATCCCTCTCTCCTCTTCTGTCCCCTACACTCACTCATCACAAAATAACTGGGCTGTGCAAATGCAGCCTGCATTGGTTGTCAGGTTCACCAGCCTCCAAGTAGCCCCTCCCGAATCCTCTTAACCAGTATTTCTGGAACAAAGTTAAGGTCATGTAGGCCAGAAGCCAAGTTGTTTAGCTAGAGAGGGTGGGGTGATGCAGAACCCTTACTTTGAAGTATCTCAAGTACTCAAGGGCCAGTTGCAATTACTTGTCTCCACTAGGCTGAAGAACACATCTCAGTTGTTCTCATCTCCATTCAAAAACTTGCCCCCTCTTTATAACATGACTCATAGCGATTAAGTCCAACAGGGAGTAGAAAGAGGATGGTTTCTTTTCTTTTTTTTATTTTAAAGATGTGGGGTACAATTCAGGATTAGGTATACAAGTGATCATCGTGCAGGTAAAGTCTGGGCCTCCCTTTCGTCCCCACTTTGCCTGGTTTGAGATCAGTTACTCTTATTGATATTAGGTGGACGATGGCGTTTTCTCTCTTTCTTTTTTCTTTTTTTTTTTTGAGTTGGAGTCTCACTCTGTTGCCTAGGCTGGAGTGCAGTGGCAGGCTCACAGCCACCACAGCCGCGACCTGCTGGGCTCAGGCAATCCTTCTACCTCAGCCTTCCAAGAAGCTGGAACCACAGGCATGCGCTACAATGGATGACTAATTTTTTTATTTATTGTAGAGATGAAGTCTCGCCAAGTTGCCCAGGCAGGTCTCAAACCCCTGAGCTCCGGCAGTCCTCTCACCTTGACCTCCCAAAGTGCTGGGATTACAGGTTTGAGTCACTGCACCAGCCAGGTGCTTTCCTAACCATTGTATTCTAAGTCTCTATAAACTCAACCAACTGCTCCAAGTTGCAGAACATTGCTGAGGTAAACACGACATTGTGCTGAGAGTTTTATCCCAAACTCGTGTGGTCCATCTTCAGTTGGATGGACGCTCAATTTTCTCCTATAATTATTTGATTTTTCCTTACTTAACATGACACTCTATGCCCCACAACGGTGAGTCAGAACTTCCTTCCAAAGCTTCAGTTTTCCGCTGGGCGCAGTGGCTCACTTCTGTAATCCCAGCACTTTGGGAGACTAAGGCAAGAGGATTGATTGCCTGAGCCCAGGGGTTTGAGACTAGACCTTGTCTCTACAATAAATTTTTTAAAAAATTAGCCAGCTGTGGTGGTGCAAGCCTGTGGTTCCAGCTTTTCAGAAGGTTGAGGTGGAACGATCACCTGATCCCAACAGGTCGAGGTTGTGGAGGCCTTGAGCATGCCACTGCACTCCAGTCTGGCCGACAGAGTGAGTCTCCTACTCAAAAACAAACAAAGAACAACAACAAAAACCTGAGTTTTCTCATCTCTAAGATGGAGATAATCATAGCATCTACCTAATAAGTATTAAGTGAAATAATAGACATGAAGTTCCAAATATATGACATAAGTAGCTAATAGATGCTGTTATTATGTAGCATAAATCATGAAATAACATAACAATAACATCATAATATTATTTTCACTCATCTCAGAGTCAAACTTGTTTAGTGTCAGCTGTATGTCAGTCATTGTGTTAGACACTGGGATTTTCCAAACGTAATAAAACATGGTCTTTATTCATCATGCAGAGAGAAAGTGTGGAATGCTTTCCAGCCAACAGCACATTTTGATGAACACCCTGCCACAACCTCATCTCCCTCCCACCCTCTTTCCCTCATCTCATTGGCCTTCTTTCTTAACTAAGATCAGGGCAAGTCTGTGGAAGCCCTTCAGTGTCCTGTGTATGAGATATTCTCCATGTTATTAAGGTTCTCTTTTCTTTTCTCCTCTCTCAGGGGGCCATCTCCGTGTCTCTCCATGGCCCTGGGGGCCTGGCCCTCCCTACCGTTAATATGACGCCCCTGGGGAGGATTTCCCCTTCAGCCTCTCCTGTGAACTCCAAGCATGCAGCCCAAGAGGTTTAAAATTGGGTCCTCACTCTTGAAGAGATTAGTACAGAGTTAAGGCGACAGAAAGAAAGAAAGAAAGAAAAAAAGAAAGAAAACCTACAAGATCGCTCATAACAAGTGCCAAATGAGTCATTCAGAAAAAAAAAAAAAAAAGGCACAACATTCAACATAACGTAACCCTTGAGCTCCTGTTGAAAAATGTACTGTTCCCCACGGGAAAATAGTTAACACCCATGAAACTTTGTAATCATATTAATATCTTATTATGTCATAATTTTTATAAAGTAGTATCACAAAATTATTTTCTTTGGTTTTTTGTTTTGTTTTGTTTTGTTTTGAGTTGGAGTCTCACTGTCACCCAGACTGGAGTGCACTGGCCACTCCCGGCCACCGCAGCCTCGACCTGCTGGGCTCAGGCGATCCTTCCGCCTCAGCCTTCCAAGGAGCTGGAACTACAGGCATGCGCTACCATGCCTGGGTAATTTTTTGATTTATTGTAGAGATGAGGTCTCACCAAGTTGCCCAGGCAGGTCTCGAACCCGCGGGCTCAGGCAAACCACTCATCTCAGCCTCCCAGGGCGCAGGATTACAGGCTGAGCCACCGAGCCCAGCACAAAATTATTTTCTTTAAGTTACCTAAAAAAAAGAGGAAAGTTAAAAAAATATTCTGTCCATTTTACAAATGAAGAAATTGAGACAGAGAGTTTAGGAGAATTCCCAGAATGGGTAGCTAGTAAGTGCTAGAACAAGAACTTCAATTTGAGTCTTGGAACTCCTCTTCCCTGCTTTTCCTCATAGTCCACATTTTCTTTCTGCTGGAGGACACTACCATTTGTATGTACTATTTGCTAATACTCTGCTGGGAGCTTAGCATTGTGTTTTCACCTGTGCCCTTTACAACTCTGGGAGGTCAGTTTAACCACCTGCATTTTAGAGATAAGGATGACTTTATGGTGGGGAAAGGGGGCAGCATAAGTCTATTGAATAACTTGCCCCAAATCCAACCTCTAAAACACTGTAAAGTTAGCATATAAATCCAGGACTCACAATCCTGAATTTTACTTATTATACAATATTTCTTACAAGTTAAGTACTTTTGCTTGTGAGGGAAAAGATAATACCAAAAAAATGAAAGCTTACTTTAGAACAGGTGGCAAGTGACAGCTGCAAAAATGGGTGACACAATCACAGTTAGGCAACTTGCCAGCCAAGACTGGCCCATGGTGCAAGATAAAGAGAAGACGCCCCTTGGTCAATAGCGAGAATGACTCAGCTATTCTCATAAATGCTAATTACTAAGATCTTTTTGAAAGGAAAATGATTGAATTTCACTATCCCTTGCCTTTTATTGCTCTTTATGATAACATGTGTTTCCCTTCTAAGAGGCCTTTCAATGATTAAGGCACATGGCTGTGATCTATAAACCCACTGAGATCTATCTCTCCCCCAGATTGCCTCTAACACACTGTGTGATGGCTTGTTTTCCAGATAAATTCAATTCTTTTATTTTTTAATTTTAAAGATGTGGGGTACAATTCAGGGTTAGGTATACAAATGTTCATTATGCAGGTACCCTTGTTGATGAAGTATGCCCTCCACTCCCCTGGCTGTTTTCCCACTACTGCCAATCCCATAAATCCAATTCTTTATATCACATTGGAAATGTAGTCACCTACTAAAGAGTACCTGAAGTAATGTGAAGCTTGAGATAATTAGAAAAAGTTCCTCAGAAAAATAAATGACACCAAGGAAGATGTGTTCAATAAAATATAGACAAGTAAAAATAATATAGTGTAGGAAAATGCATGGCAGGTATAACACGGCAGCCTCTTTGGAATTTCAATGGGTTGGACCTCAAAATTTTAAAGCATGACTGAATAATTTTCTACCGGGTACACTGTACTTTTATGAGGATTTCTTCCTTTTTTTCCCCCGTTTTATGTTCAGTCTGACCTGGTTGATGACTATGACTCAGAGGATAGACGGACTACTTGTGGTTTAAGGGTGTCGCTTGAGAATTCTAATATCTTTTGTCATGGACCATCCCTGGGGATTCCAAAGCATTACTAGCCTTAAAGGAACTCCCCCTCCTCAATAAACCACAGCTCCCAACAAGAAATGAGCAACTTCTGATAGTGAAAATGGGACATTTTAGAAGAATTAACTAATACTAAAACCAAGTCAAAAAAATGCTGTCTGAAATGCGTTATTTACCATATTAGGAAAGTATGCATGGGAAAGGATATACAAAACCTTCAAATAAGTAAACTGGTTTACTTTTAGGGAAAGTTTGCCAGCCAAAGACTTTTGTTATTATTGCTTTCACCATTAAAATGCACTGGAGGGGAAGAAAGGGAAGATACGTTATAATCTATACAGTGATCAATTATCCCACTTTTTTGGATCAAATACAGAGAAAGCAATTATTCCTAGGCATCCCTTAATCAAATTCAAGTCCAGTAAACATTTATACCCACTGTGGTGCCACCCTGTGTTGATAAGTACTAGGGAGTCAAGAAGGACAGTCATTCGTTTCAAGAAGCTCAATACCCAGTGGAGAAGTTCATACTAATTCATAAACCTTTTTTGTTTTGCTTTGTTCTGTTTTGTTTAGAGATAAGGTCTCTGTCACCCAGGTTGGAGTGCAGTGGTGCAACCTCAGACTCCTGTGCTCAAGGGATCCTCCCGCATCAGCCTCCTGAGTAGCTAGGATTATCAACATTCACCACCACAGTCAGCTAGTTTTTTAATTTTTAAAAAGATTTATTTATTTATTTTTGAGTTGGAGTCTCACTCTGTTACCCAGGCTAGAGTGCAGTGGCACATTCATGGCCACTGCAGCCTCGACCTGCTGGGCTCAGGCGATCCTTCCACATCAGCCTTCCAAGTAAGCTGGAACTATAGGCCTGGGCCACCACATCTGGCTAATTTTTTGGCTTACTGTAGAGACAAGGTCTCCCCAAGTTGCCCAGGCTTGTCTCCAATCCGTGGACTCAGGCAATCCTCTCGCCTCTGCCTCCCAAAGTGCTGGGGTTACAGGCATAGTTTTTTTTTTTATTTTTTGTAGAGACGGGGTTTCACTCCATTGCCCAGGCTGGTGTCTGTCGAACTTCAGGCCTCAAACAATCTTCCTGTCTTGGCCTCCTGAAGTGTGAGCCACCACGCCTGGCCCCAGAAATCTTTTAAACATTTATTATTGACCGGACATGGTGCCTCATGCCTGTAATCCCAGTACTCAAAAAAACAAACAAACAAAAAACATATTATCAGAGTTGTTATGTACTACTTCCTATTAGTGCTTTGCTCTGTTCTCAGAATGAATAAATGAGAGAGGTCAGGGGTATGTGAAGGCCTCACACCCATCCAAGTTTAATATATTTTTTTACAACAGACTTTCATCTGTGGTTTTATATTTATTTTTTCTTAATTCATTTCAAGCAAAGGCATATATTCATTAGTGAATGATGCTAAAATACAATGTGTACATACTGGAAAATATAATGCACTCATTTTCTTTCCTTTTTTTTTTTTTTTTTTTTGAGTTG
>NW_007253048.1:108590-110001 GCF_000164805.1 Carlito syrichta
AGCCGGAATTACAGGCATGCGCTACCACACCCGGCTGATTTTTAGATTTATTGTAGAGATGAGGTCTCGTTGCCCAGGCGGGTCTTGAACCCGCAACCTCAGGCAGTCCACTCACCTCAGCCTCCCAAAGGCGTGGGATTACAGGCTGAGCCACCGAGCCCGGCAATGTACTCATTTTCAACACAGAAACTTAAGTCTCAAAAAGTGATGGGATAGGAAAAAGTCTAAAAATGAAAAGTGCTGGTCAGAAAATCAGCAGAGGCTAAAGCCCCAGCTAATTCCAAGCTGAAGATTCTCAGATGTTGCCATAGAACACCAAATGCAAAGAGTGAAAATAGTGTTGGAGAATGTACAGGTGGTTTTTCAGAAAGAGCATATCACAGCTGGGCGCAATGGCTCACGCCTATAATCTCAGCATTTTGGGAGGCAGAGGTGAGAGGATTGCGGGAGCCCACAGGCTCAAGACCAGCCCGGGCAACTTGACGAGACCTCATCTCTACAATAAATCAAGAAAAATTAGCAGGGTGTGATTGGAAGTCTGAGGCAGAAGGTTCACCTGAGCCCAGCAAGTCGAGACTGTGGTGGCCGTGAGCGTGCCATTGCCCTCCAGCCTGGGTGACAGAGTGACACTCTTACTCAAAAAAAAAAAAAAAAAAAAAAAAAAAAGGAAAGAGCATATCATATATAAAAGATGTGAATTTTTCAGATTCAAAATTCCCAAGTGGAAGAGGGATTAGGAACTTTTTTAAGGGATTAAGCGACTCAGCTTGATTATCCAAATTTATTCAATACGTTTTGTCTGTCTTTTGTATTGCAATAAAGGCATACCTGAGGTTGGTAATTTATAAAGAAAAGAGATGTATTTAGGTCATGGTTCTGCAGGCTATTCAGGAAGCATGGCACCATGTCTGCTTGGCTTCTGGTGAGAGCTTTTGTGCTTTATCAAAACATCGTGAGAAGGTCAAAGGGGAAACAGACACTTGCAAAGAAAGAGCAGATCCGATGGATATCCTGGCTTTATAACAACCTACTTTTATTGGATCTAATCCACTCCCCCAGAACCAGTCCAGTTTCAGGAGAGCGAGAACTCACTTTCTTGAGAACGGCACCAAGCCATGCATGAAGACTCCACCCCTATGACCCAAACACTTTCCTCTAGGCTCTACTTCCCAACACCATCACATTGGGAGTCCAATTTCAACATGAGATTTGTTGGGGACAAGCAACTCATATCCAAACCACAGCAGGATTTTGAAAGCAAATAAAACAAAACACAACCCACACACACACACAAAACATGCCTGATTATGTAGTTAGGTCAAATACTCAAATCAGCCATGAAAGTTTGTAAATTGCATCAAGTAGTGGTTGTGGAGTTTGGGATTGTATTTTCTTTTTTTTTTTTTTTTTT
>NW_007253048.1:110021-133827 GCF_000164805.1 Carlito syrichta
TTGGAAGGCTGAGGCGGAAGGATCGCCAGAGCCCAGTAGGTCGAGGTTGCAGTGGCTGGGAGCAGCCACTGCACTCCAGTCTGGGTGACAGAGTGAGACTCCAACTCAAAAAAACATAAAACAAAACACACACACACAAAATAATATTAAGTGGGAGGACTGAAGAAATACAAAACAGACATGTATTTTTATAATATTTAAGCTTTACTAGTATTAGTACAAACTAAGTGGTAATAAGTTAAAGATAATAATTGTAGTACTCAAAGTAGTTACAAGAGAAAAATAACTAAAAGTAAGTAGGAAAGGTGATGAGAAGGAAATCATAAAAGGGCACTAAAAAAAACTAATTAATCACAAAAAAAACCAACAACAAAGGACCAAAAAGATAACACATTGCTATGGTTTGGATGTGCCTTCAAAATCTGTGTTGGAAATGACTCAAATGCCAGTGCTGGGATGTGGTGTCTAGCTGGAGATGTTTAGGTCATGAGGACTTTATAAAGAGGGCTTCAGGCTATGAGTTTGATCTCTTGTTCTCTTGTACTCTCTTGCCCTTCTGTCTTTTGCCATAGGATGACACCATGAGAGGGCTCTCAACAGAAATAGGTCTTTCTGCCTTGGACTTTCTAACCTCCAAAATCGTATTTAAAAATTTATTTTTTGTCTATAAGTTACCCAGTCTGTGGTATTCTATCACAGCAACACAATAAGGATTTACACACAAGTAGAAATCAACTAGCAAAACCAGAGGAAATTTTTTTTCTTGTCAGTAATTGCCTTAAATATAAATGGATTACATATATATATTTTTTTTTTTTTTTTGAGTTGGAGTCTCACTCTGTCGCCCAGACTGGAGTGCAGTGGCCACTCCCAGCCACCGCTGCCTCGACCTGCTGGGCTCCCACGATCCTTCCGCCTCAGCCTTCCCAGTAGCCGGAATTACAGGCATGCGCTACCAAGACCGGCTGATTTTTGATTTATTGTAGAGATGAGGTCTTGCTGCCCAGGCGGGTCTCGAACCCGCAAGTTCAGGCAATCCATTCACCTCAGCCTCCCAAAGGCACGGGACTACAGGCTGAGCCACTGAGCCCGGCTGAACTTTACTTTCTAAATTCAACATCAGGGTATTACAATGAACCAATTCAATATTTTCTAAACTTGCCTGCTTATAAGAATTACCAAAAACCATGTGTTAAAGGTACTGATTAGCTAGGTGTGGTGGCTCGTGCCTGTAACCCCAGAACTTTGGGAGGTGGAAACGAGAGAATTGCTTGAGCCCGGGGGTTTGAGACCAGTCTGAGCAACATGACGAGACCTCATGTCTTCAATAAATCAAAAAATCAGCTGGGCATAGCGGCACATGCCTGTGGTTCCAGCTACTTGGAAGGCCAAGGCGGAAGGATCACTTGAGCTCAGCAGGTCTAGGCTGCGGTGGCTGTGAGCATGCTACTGCACTCCAGCCTGGGCAACAGAGTGAGAATCCAACTTTAAAAAAAAAAAAAGGCACCAATTTCCAGGTCTTTGTCCTAGAAATTCTGATCTGCAAGACTAGAAATCTGTATTTTTAACAAGTAACTCCTGGTGATCCTTGTTATCAAGCAGGTTTAGAAAATACTGAGCCAATTGATTCACATTGTTCTGTTTATAGTATTTCATTTGTTTGATTAAGATATTTTTATCAGCCGGGTTTGGTGGCTCAGCCTGTAATCCCGTGCCTTTGGGAGGCTAAGGTAAGTGGATTGCCTGAGCCCGCAGGTTCAAGACCTGCCTGGGCAACTTGGCGAGACCTCATCTCTACAATAAAATCAAAAAATTAGCCGGGTGTGGAAGCACGCACCTGTAGTTCCAGCTACTTGGAAGGCTGAGGCGGAAGGATTGCCGGAGCCCCAGCAGGTCGAGGCTGTGGTAGCCGGGAGCGGCCACTGCACTCCAGTCTGGGTGACAGAGTGAGACTCCAACTCAAAAAAAAAAAAAACAAGATATTTTTATCATGGGCATTCCTAGTGGTCCTTTCTTCTTTCCCAATTCCTACTCCCCTACGTTTTCCCCCCACTGGAGTCTCATCTACTCCCTTCAAAAATGGTGACGCAGCCAAATCTCAATCTGTATCACCAGTTTAAACCCTAGTGCATCCACCTAAGTCGTCATGATTGGTAATCTGTCCATTAGAATCCTACTGGCCAGAGTAATACATGCTAATTTCAATAACTTTTAAAACTTTGGTGAGAGGAAATGATTTTATCAGGAAATGCGAGAAACAAAAACAAAAATTTGAGGAACTGAAAATGTCTGAGGACTGAAGTCAGGGAATATACCAAAGGAACAAAACCCAAAGTCTCTTGTTCACACTTCCTCCAGACTCTTTTATAAATTATTTGCACATTCCTATCTCAAAGGAGGTTATTTTCTGCTTTCACCAAAGTTTTTAAATATTCTAGATCATATTCATGTATTTTGATCATAACTGGCTAAGTGTGCAAATATGTTATTTACACATGAAGAAATTCACCTATTCATTCATTTTTCATTCATTCAACAATTACTAAATGCTACTGTGCTATTCCTTGAACGAGTATACAGAAACTAAGAAGAGGTAAGACCCATCCTTAAGTAGAATCACAGTTAATTGAAAAGATAGACTTATAAGCAAATAATTGTACATTATACTACAATATGACTACTATATATTAGGATGTTTATATAAAATGCTATGAGAACACAGAAACACATATTATTCTTATGGAGCTAAATCACCTTTAGAAAGGAGATGATAATCTTTTGCAATTATGTATCCCTAAATGGACTTTTTAAGTATATAAATAAATATAATAACATTATGAAGAACATTTTTTCACTGGTTTGCCTATTAACAATTTTCCTTTTTCTATGTTCCCATTCCATAAGTGTGTGCATGTATGTGTGTGTATTAGAAAGTTGAAATCATAACATCTGGGCCAGGCCTGGTGGCTCAAGTCTGTAATCCCAGTACTTTGGGAGGCCAAGACAAGAGGGTTACCTGAGTCCAGAGCTTTGAGACCAGCCTGGGCAACTTGGTGGGACCTCATCTCTATAATAAACCAAAAAATTAGCCTGGCGTGGTGGCATGTGCCTGCAGTTTCAGATACTTGGAAGGCTGAGGTGGAAGAATCGCCTGAGCCCAGCAGGTTGAGGCTGCAGTGACTGTGAGTGTGCCACTGCACTCCAGTCTGGACGACAGAGTGAGACTCTGACTCAAAAAAAAAAAAGAAATCATAACATCTGTAGCTGGAACCACAGGCATGTGCCACCAAGTCCAGCAAATTTTTTTCCTTTATTGTTGAGACGAGGTCTTGCCAAGTTTCCCAGATTGGTCTCAAACCCATGGGCTCAAGCAATCCTCTCACCTCGGCCTCTCAAAGTGCTGAGATTACAGACTTGAGTCACTGTGCCCAGCTTGTAATTATGTTTTAAAAGCTTATATATCTTTTCCTGTTTTAAGTCTACAACATAGTTTCGTATAAAAATTATTGAAGGTGGTTAGATTTCTCAGAATAGCCTATTTGATACACAACTATTGCTATATTACTGTTAATACATTTATATATTATGCACAACTATTGCTATACTATTGCCATAATTATTGTTAATATATGTATTATATCTTTCTAAATAATATATTTTTCTAATAAAAAATAAAACAATAAAATGCTTTGAAAATATGTTTTAGCCGGGCTTGGTGGCTTAGCCTGTAATCCCGCGCCTTGGGAGGCTGAGGTGAGTGGATTGCCTGAGCTCGTGGGTTCGAGACCCACCTGGGCAACTTGGCAAGACCTCATCTCTACAATAAATCAAAAAATGAGCCGGGTGTGGTAGCGCGCGCCTGTAGTTCCAGCTACTTGGAAGGCTGAGGCGGAAGGATCACCGGAGTCCAGCAGGTTGAGGCTGCGGTGGCCGGGAGCGGTCACTGCACTCCAGTCTGGGTGACGGAGTGAGACTCCAACTCAAAAAAAAAAAAAAAAAGAAAAAGAAAATATTTTTTAATGTATTCCAAATTTTTATCCTTGAGGTGCGAATTTAATAGTTAGCCATGGCTGGGTAAGGGAGGGATGTCGACCAGATGCTACTGGACAGGCGATTCTGTTTCCCTTTGATAACATGATAACTTGACAGTTGAGGAATGTGAGCAGCTGAAGTTCAGGGCCAGAGGAAGGGAGCAGCCCGCACAGCTCATGTTTCTAATTTGGAGAGAAATGTTCTCCCTGGAATAAGGGCAGAGATGAGTACAGACAGATCTAGGTGGGCCTCTGGCTGAATAGGAAAATTAGCATCCTGAAAAAGTAGAGCTTGTATACAGCAGAGTAGGGAGAGAAAAAAAGTATTATTATGATGATTAATTATTAATTATTATTATTATATTGAGTCAAAGTCTCACTCTGTCACCCAGGCTGTAGTGCAGTGGCACACTCATGGCCACCACAGCCTTGACCTGCTGGATTCGGCAATCCTTTTGCCTCAGTCTTCTGAGTAGGTGGATCCACAAGCACACCACTATGCCCAGCTAATTTGTTTTATGCTTTTTGTTTTTTGGATTTTTTTGAGTTGAAGTCTCACTCTGTCACCCAGGCTGGAGTGCAGTGGCATGCTCACGGCCACTGCAGCCTCAACCTCCACCTTCTAAGTAGCTGGAACTACAGGCACGCGTCAACACATCCAGCTAATTTTTTGATTTATTGTAGAGAAGAGGTCTCACTGTTTCCCAGGCTGGTCTCAAACCCCTGGATTCAGGCAGTCCTCTCACCTCGGCTTCCCAAAGTGCTGGGATTACAGGTGTGAGCTACCACGCCTGGCCAGGAGAGAAAAAATTGAAAACAAATGATCAGGTACCCACCTAGGTGGTTGACTGCTCTATCTGCCTAAGTCTTTAACACCCAGTGCAGAAAAAAGTAGAACAATTCACTGCAATATGTCCCTCATATGCTGGTCATGAGTCATGGACTCTGGAATCTATGGATGCTGGAAAACTGGAGTTCAATAGCAAATTGGCCTGGACAAGAATCATCCTTTCCATGGTTGCTTCTAGGCAGCTGAAGAACGGCAGGCATGGAGGCTCCCTTTCATGAGCTAAGTACATTTATTTTTTGAGTTGGAGTCTCACTCTATTGCCCAGGCTGGAGTACAGTGGCACGATCACAGCCACTGCAACCTCGATCTGCTGGGCTCAAGTTTTCCTTCTGCCTTAGCCTTCCAAGTAGCTGGAACCACAGGCATGCGCCACCACACCTGACTGATTTTTTTATTTATTGTAGAGACAAGGTCTTGCCATGTTGCTCAAGCTGGTTTCAAACCCCTGAATTCAGGCAGTCCTCTCACCTCCACCTCCCAAAGTGCTGGGATTACAGGCGTTAGCCACTGTGCTCGGCTAGCTAGGTACATCTTAAGAAACTTGAGCTGTGCTACGGGATAGTTATATATCTGATGTTTTCGATTCAAGGTACATCTACAGATATATACTTTGGGTTCAATTTTCTGAGCTGTATATGTGCAAATAAACTTCACTGAAGATCAAAACTTCAAGGTAATTAAAATTAAAAGACAGTTGGGCATGGTGACCCACACCTACAATCCCAGCTCTTTGGGAGGCAGAGGTGAGAGGATTGCCTGAGCTCATGGGTTCAAGACCAGCCCAGGCAACTTGGCGAGACCTCATCTCTACAATAAAATAAAAAAATTACCTGGGTGTGGTGGTGCATGCCTGTAGGTCCATCTACTTGGAAGACTGAGGCAGAAGGATCACCTGAACCCAGCAGGCCAAAGTTGTGGTGGCCGTGAGCGTGCCACTGCACTCCAGCCTGAGTGATAGAGTGACTCCAACTAAAAAAAAAAAAAAAATTAAAAGGCATGTCTTTATTCTATACATTTCCTCCTATACCAGTTGAACCATTAATCAAAAACAATGTGAGCATATTTAATGACTAATTCATTTGCCTAGAGCATGGAGTGAGTGAAAAATAAAGGTGGAAAATCAGGTTGGGATTACATTGCAGATGGACAAAAAGGTTTAGTGGAAATGTTTACAAATTTGGCAGGCAATAAAAGGTATTTTCAAACTAGGCTTTTTAAAATTATAATTCTAAGTCATGGTCATGGTACAAAATTCAAATTATATATTTTCTTATTCATCCTTCCAAAAGTTTTCCATACAGTCTTGAGAAGAGGCTTGGGTGTTCACAACTGGTATTTCAGGAAGAGTGCCTTAGAGGTTACATGGATGCTGTGTTCCAATGGAAAAGAAAGGATGGAGATTAAAGCAGCAATCTTGCAATAGGATAATTTATAGGACTTGGTGACTGGTGAGTGGGAGGTAAGAGAGAGATAAACAAAAATCCAGGATAAGCCGGGCTCGGTGGCTCAGCCTGTAATCCCACGCTTTTGGGAGGCTGAGGTGAGTGGATTGCCTGAGCCTGCGGGTTCGAGACCCGCCTGGGCAACTTAGCGAGAACTCATCTCTACAATAAATAAAAAACGAGCCGGGCGTGGTAGCGCGCGCCTGTAGTTCCAGCTACTTGGAAGGCTGAAGCGGAAGGATTGCCAGAGCCCAGTAAGTCGAGCCTGCGGTGGCCAGGAGTGGCCACTGCACTCCAGTCTGGGTGACAGAGTGAGACTCCAACTCAAAACAAAACAAAACAAAAAATCCAGGATAAGTAAGTCTGTGTGAGTGGGAGGAAGAAGCTCTCATTGGCTGAAATATGGAATCAATGAAGAGAGAAGTTTGTAGATATGTTTTAAGTGGTGTGTTTGGGGTTACCAACGGGATCTTTACTTGGAAATATTTGCAAGGCCAAAGTGGAACTCAGGAAGAGACTGAGGATAGAGATGCAATTTTGCAGTTCATTCACTTGGAGATCCCAGTTGAATCTCTGGGATGGGTGAAATTAATGGGTTGTATAACATTAGAATAGACTAATACTCAGAAAACAGTTGAGACGTTGCTGGAGGAAGAGGAGCCAGTAAAAGAGACAGGAGGGACCAGAGGTGTAGGAGAAAAACCAGGTCAATGCATTTTCTCAGAAACTAGTGAAAAACAGAATTACCAAGAAGGTTTACCAAATGTCACAGAAATGGCAAAACCATTGGGTTTGGTAACAAAAAGTCACTAGCAAACTTTGAAAGAATTTCCATAAACCAGTATGCTAGAAATCATGAAGTATTGGAAAGAGCTTTGGAAGTACAGAATTCAAAGGGGGTTGAAGAGGAGACACATGATAGTTTCATTCATTTATTAACTCATGCATTCAGTGATGCAACAGATAAATATATTGTGTCTCTGCACAAGTTACTGTGTCAGACACTGGGGATAAGTCCTGACCCTCGTGGAGCTTACATTCTAGTAGGGACAAAAAATGAGTTAACAGGAAAATAATAGTGTTGTGGTGAGTTCAATTAAGAAAGTAATTGGGGCCGGGCAGCCCAGGAGTTCAAGACCAGTCTGGGCATCTTGGCGAGACCGTCTCTACAATAAATCAAAAAATTAGCCAGGCATGGTAGTGCACACCTGTAGTTCTAGTTACTTCAAAGACTGAGGCGGAAGGACCGCCTGAGACCAGCAGGTCGAGGCTGTGGTGGCCGTGAGCATGCCACTGCACTCCAGCCTGAACCACAGAGTGAGACTCCAACTAAAAAAAACAAGAAAGAAAGTAATAGAAGGTAAATAGAGTCTGAGGGGAAAACTCCCATAGACAGGATGTCAGGAAAGGGTTAGGGAAGTGGATTTGCCTTATTTTAACAGGAGAGAAAGAGCTCATTTATAGATAAAAAGGAAAAGACAAAGTAGAAGAAGAAATAAAAAGTTGAAGAGGCTGGGCGCTGTGGCTCACAACTATAATCCCAGCACTTTGGGAGGCCGAGGTGAGAGAATTGCCTGAGTCCGTGGGTTTGAGACCAGCGTGGGCAACTTGGTGAGACCTCATCTCTACAATAAATTTTTTAAAAATTAGCTGGGTGTGGTGGTGCACGTCTGTTGTTCCGGCTACTTGGAAGGCTGAGGTGGAAGGATTGCCTGAGCCCAGCGGGTCGAGGCTGCGGTGCATGAGTGTGTCACTGCACACCAGCCTGAGTGACAGAGTGAGACTCCAACTCAAAAAAAAAAAAAAAAGTGGAAGACAGAGGAATAATACTTATGGTGCAAAGAAAAGGAGAAATGGGAGCGTGTGGATCCTGGGCACCGGAGCTGAAGCGAGTCTTGGAAAGGCTAAGGGACACGTCTTCCTCAAAACAGGATAGAAAAAAGAAAGGAGGCATAAAGATCTTTCTCAGCCGGGCTCAGTGGCTCAGCCTGTAATCCCGCACCTTTGGGAGGCTGAGGTGAGTGGATTGCCGGAGCCCGCGGGTTTGAGACCCACCTGGGCAACTTGGCAAGACCTCATTTCTACAATAAATAAAAAATCAGCCGGGCGTGGTAGCGCGCACCTGTAATTCCGGCTACTTGGAAGGCTGAGGAGGAAGGATCGCCAGAGCCCAGCAGGTAGAGGCTGCGGTGGCCGGGAGTGGCCACTGCACTCCAGTCTGGGAGACAGAGTGAGACTCCAACTCAAAAAAAAAAGAAGAAGAAAGCGATTGGCAGTAGTGGGAAACTGTCAGGGGAGGGACAAGTGGGATTGGCAGTTGAGGGAAACTGCTAGGGGAGGGAAGGGCATACCTCGTCAACAACCATACCTGCATAATCAACGTTTGTATACCTAACCCTGAATTGTACCTCACATCTTTATAATAAAAATTTTAAAATGTGTGAAATAAATTCAGAAAAAAAATAGGCTTCCTGAATCTCAATGGTAACAAGTATGTGGGGAGTAACGTGGGTGGGGAAAGACTCCAGACAGAGGGAGTGCTGAGCCCAGAGGCAGGCAGAGGTATGGTGGGTTAGAGGGAGAGGGGCAAGTTTGAGCAGCTATTGCATAAGGCTCAAGGGTGAGATGGGGTAGAAGGAGGTGGCATACCTGGGCAGAAAGGTCGGAGAGGTGGCCTGGGACCAAGGTCTGGAAACTCCATTTTCTTCTACATAAGGAGGATGTTGGACTTTCTTCCTGTAGGTAATGGGAGTCATTGGTGACTTTAAAACGAAACAGTGACAAGTTAGATTCCTTTTTTTGAGTCGAGTCTCACTTTGGCTGGAGTGCAGTGGCACACTTACGGCCACCGCAGCCTCGACCTGCTGGGCTCAGGCAATCCTTTCGCCTCCCAGCCTTCCAGGTAGCTGGAACTATAGGCGTGTGCTACCACACCGGCTGATTTTTCTTGATTTATTGTAGAGAAGAGGTCTTGCCAAGTTGCCTGGGCTGATCTTGAACACTTGGGCTCTGGCAGTCCTCTTGCTACTGCCTCCCAAATGCTGGGATTACAGGTGTAAGCCACCACGCCAGGTGACAGGTTAGATTTCATATCTGAGGCCATAAGGAGAAAAGATTGAAAGGATTCCAGATGTGAAACAAGGAAAACGATAACAGTCTAAACTTTTTTGTGTTTGTTGTTGTTTTGTTTCAGTCAGAGTCTCACTCTGTCATCTAGGTTGGAGTGCAGAAGCACGATCGTGGCTCACTGCAACCTTGGCTTCCTGGTCTCAGGCATTCCTTTTACCTCAGCCTCCCAAGTAACTGGAACTATACAAGTGTACTGCCATACCAGCTAATTTTGTTTTACTTTTTGTAGAGACAAGGTCTTGCTATGCTACCTAGGCTGGTCTCGAATTCCTGGGTCAAGCAATTCTCTCTCCTCAGCCTCCCAAAGTGCTGGGATTACAGGTGTGAGCCACCATACCCTGTGACAGACTAAATGTGAGAAACAGTTAGTGGGATAGAGAGAAAGAAACTGAAAAGAGAAAGACTAAGTTGATACACTTTATGGGATCTAGTCACTGTCCGACTGTGAGAGTGAAAATGGAGGAGTCCAGAGAACCCCCAGAGTTCCAGTGTGGGTAACTCAAGGATGGAGTCCCCGTTCCTGAGATAGGAATCAGATGCAGGCTTAGGGGTTAGCACAGTCAAGTTTGAGATTTGAAGGTAGTAAGGAGGAATGAAATAAACAAACAATCGTAAATGGTCATCCACTGGCATATAGATTGAAGCTGGCAGCATGAATCCATAGTGATGTCACCTGGAAGTGACCTGAGTTTCCCAGCAAATCTCCACAGCAGAACAGAGCAAACAGGCTCATCTCTACTCTGGAGTGAGGTGTGGGAATGGGAGAATGGTAGACAGCCAAGCAGAAAGGGAACTGTCAGACTCCAAAAAAGGGTACTGTCAAGTTGGCTGTACTTGAGCTCTGTGCTAGGGTAGATGAGGCCCCAGGGGAAAGCCTAGGAAATGAAGTTTCCAGAACAGGGAAGGGAACACACGGTGCTCTGAGGTCAAACAGCAGTTCAGTGGGGAATGAAGGGGTAAGTGGCTGTGACGAGGGTAAAGAACTTCAGCATTAGAATGACAGATGGAACCCTTTCCATTGACCTTGAATTCTAAGGCGTGCCCATGCTCAGAAGCAGGCAATGAGGTGATGCGGGTAGCGTTTGATGCTAGATTTGAGGAGTTGATGTTAGAAGAGAGTAAGCGTGCATGTTGAAGTCACTGTGACACGTGGCAGGCGAGGGTGAAGGGCACCCTTTGAGGAAGCGAAGTATCCTGAAAGCCCTTCCTGCGGTCTACAAGTCTGGGTACCATCTGGCTCCCCCCAGCCTCCCTTCCTTCAGCCAAGCCGTGCCACCCCACTCCAGCCCAGCTGGCCTTCTTTCAGTTCCTTGAATGGTCCAGACTCTTTTTCACTCAGGGCCCTTACAAGTGCAATTTCCCGTTCTTAGAATTTCTAACACCCTTCAGCTTCTACTCCTCCTTCCTCCATTCCAATCAGATCTCATTTTGAATATCACTTCCCCAAGAAGACTTTCCCCAAATCCTCAGGCTCTAAGTCTGTGTTAATACCCACTGTCAAACTTCCCCCATATTACCCCAAAGTACTTCTTGGCATTTACCACAACTGCAACCTAATAGTTTGTAACAATTTGCTCATGGCCAACCTCAGTGGATAAGCTTTTTGAGGGCAGACACCATACCCGCCTTATCTACCCATACATCTCAGTCCTTAATAGAGTGTCTACTTGTAGTTTTACCGACCCTTTGTAAGGACTGGAAATGACACAGTACAATTGTATGGAGTAGTCAATCTAAAATATTGAACCATCGCTGGACGAGATGGCTCATGCCTATAATCCCAGCACTTTGGGAGGCTGAGGTGAGGGGATTGTCTGAGCTCACGGGTTCGAGACCAGCCTGGGCAACTTGGCGAGACCTCATCTCTACAATAGATCAAAAAGATTAGTCAGGAATGGTGCGTGCCAGTAGTTCAGCTACTTGGAAGACTGAGGCAGAAGGATCACCTGAGCCTGGCAGGTCGAGGCTGCGGTGGCCATGAGAGTGCCACTGCACTCCAGCCTGGGCAATAAAATGAGATTCCAACTCAAAAGTAAAATAAAATAAAATATTGAACCAATATTACATTAAATTAGAATGCTTTTTGGTTTTTGGGGGTTTTTTTTGAGTTGCAGTCTCACTGTTGCCCTAGCTGGAGAGCAGTGGCATGCTCATGGCCACTGCAGCCTCGAACTGCTAGGTTCCTGTGATCCTTCCCCCTCAGCCTTCCAAGTAGCTGAAACTACAGGTGCATGGCATCACACCAGTCTAATTTTTTAAAATTTATTGTAGAAATGAGGTCTCACCAAGTTGCCCAAGCTGGTCTCAAATATCTCAATCTTCTTGCCTCTGCCTCCCAAAGTGCTGGGATTATAGGCATGAGCCACCATGCCCAACTAGAATGTTAGATTAAATGTCTAAGTAAATGTGAAGGTAAATGTTTCATTGTATGGTGAAATAACTAATATCCTGAATTAAGACATTACAGTATATAAAAATTCAAGAAGCTACCATCCAAAAGACTACCTCTCAGTCTCTCCTGGAGTGCCTCACTGCCAAATCAATCTCCTTTTTTTTTTTTTTGCTAAGAGTCTTACTCTGCCAGGTACAGTGGCTCAAGCATGTAATCCCAGCATGTTAGGTGGCTAAGGTGAGAGAATTGCCTGAGCCCACGAGTTTGAGACCAGCCTAGGGAATTGGTGAGACCTCATCTCTACAATAAATCAAAAAATTAGCCAGGTGTAGTGGCGCGTGCCTGTAGTTCCAGCTACTTGGAAGGCTGAGGCAGAAGGATTGCCTGAGTCCAGCAGGCGAGGCTGTGCATTTCAGCCTGGGTAACAGAGAGAGACTCCAATGTAAAAAAATAAGAGTTTCCCTCTGTTGCTCAGGCTGGAGTGCAATGATATGCTCCCAGCCACCGCAGCGTCGACCTGCTAGGCTCAGGCGATCCTTCCACCTCGGCCTTCCAAGTAGCTAGAACCACAGGCACGTGCCACTACACCCAGATACTTTTTGATTAATTGTAGAGACGAGGTCTTAAGTTGCCCAGGCTTGTCTCAAATCCCTGAGCTCAGGTAACCCTCTCACATCCACTTCCCAAAGTGCTGAGATTACAGGTGTGAGCCACTGCGCCTGGCCCAAACCAATCTTCTTAAAGCAGCATCTTCATTACAGTGCTCCTGCTTAATATTTTCAGAGGCTCCTTTTCCCTTCCCTAACACAGCTAAAGCCCCTCAGTGGATTTGTGGTGGGCTTTCCAAGGCAGCTGAGCCCAGGCTTTCTTCTGCTCAAGGAAGGCTAGTTTTTTTCATGCTCCTGTTAACTCATCTGGTTCATTTTCCATCTCTGTAACTTGGTCCACAAGGCTTCCTCTCCTGGAAAGCCCTTCTTCCTCCAGAACCCATAGGGCACCATCCCCGCCATTCAAGACCTGCATCGCCTCTGTTCCTCTGGTCATTTCTTGCCCTATTGTTAGATCCTCCTTGGATAAGCACAGTGGAGTACTTGATGTAGACTGCCCTGAATTGCTCAGTATAGATTCTTGGGAGTTGTACATATCTCATCATAAATTCCTCATCAACCAAGAAGAATTGAAGGTTAGAATAACCTAAATCACCTTTGTATTTTCCCAGACTATGATGCTGGTTAGATTATCTGTTTATTGAACATCCAGATACCTTTAGAAATCATTTTGCCTCTAAAAAAATTTTTCAAAGTTAAAATATTTTAGAAAATATATTTTAGGGCATCCCCCTTGGGTCCCCTCCCACTGTGGGAGATTTTCTGTCCTCTCAATAAATCCTGCTTTCTCAAAAAAAAAAAAGGAAAGAAATTTTAGCAATACTTTCCCTGTTGTTTCTTTTTTTTCGAGTCCTTATGAACAAATATTAGTTAATGGAGTATGCATGGATTAAATTACAAATAATCCCTTTCTAGAACACATCAACATTTTACTGCCATAGCAATCTATTCCAAGCAGTTACTTAAGGTCATATGATATTTATAAGTCAGGTTGCACTGAGGAAGGAATTCCTGGTATTCCGTGTTTTTTTTTAATTGATTGTACTGACTCTCGTAACATATTAAGAAATTGCTACAAACTATGGTTAAAGCAATTCAGGACTTTTTATATGACTCTCATTTAATTAAACAACTGTTTCCAGTGATTTTCTTGGCTGTATATCCCACAGAAATTAGGCAAGCTCTGCCTTTGAATCTCTGAAGGCATATTTCTTATGAAACTCCAACAGATCTCATTAAAAAAAAGAGAAAGAAATCTCCAGACCGGGTGTGGTAGTTCACACTTGTAATCCCAGCATTTTCGGAAGGAGGACCACTTGAGGTCAGGAATTTGAGACCAGCCTGAGCAACCTAGTAAGACCCCATCTTTAAGTACATATATATGTATTAAATCAATAAAAAAGAAAATCTACATCACATATGCCAGTTTGTTATATGCCTGTGTGGTTTAGGGCTCACTATCATTACATTAATAAAAATACCAACTGGCTGGGCTCAGTGGCTCAGCCAGTAATCCCAGCACTTTGAGAGGCGGAGGCAAGTGCATTGCCTGAGCCCGCAGGTTTGAGACCAGCCGGGCAACTTGGTGAGACCTCGTCTCTACAATAAATCAAAAATTAGCCAGGTGTGGTAGTGCACGCCTGTAGTTCCAGCTGCTTGGAAGGCTGAGGTGGAAGGATCAGCAGAGACCAGTGGGTTGACACTGGAGTGGCCGTGAGCATGCCACTGCCCTCCTGCCTGGGTGACAGAGTGAGACTCTGACTCAAAAAATATATATACTAATTATGTACAGGGCTAGAATACAAGATATATCAGTTATTCTTTAGAAAATAACATAGAGGCTCATATTCACTAACTAGCTGGAAGGAATCCTTGGAGAAATTAGAGAATTTGAGAGTGTTATGCTTAACCAAGAAAGCTGACATCCCATCATGGTCAAAGCTTATGCACACAGTTTTTATTTACCATGAAGATAGGCAGTTCATATATCATTGTTCGTCCTTTGAGAAAAGGTAACACAACATTTCTAGGTTCAGTGTTCTTCTTGGAAGTTAAAAAAAAAAGTGGTGAAGGCAATTCTGGAATATCCGGGAAATCTGATCTCATCAATGAGGAAGCCATCAAATATGGGCATAGACAGTGAAATCGATTTTCTAGTGCAAATTCCCTGAGGTGTATGGAGTGGGAATATCCTTATTAAAATTTCCTTTTCCAAATCCAATTTTAGAAAATCTGTTTAATGTTAGATAAAACAGAAAAATCTAAAAATCTTTTAGATGGCTGATGGAAAAAACAATAGTCATAATGTGGGGAATCACCCAAAGTTTTCTATAGACTCATCGGATCCAAGTACTCAAGTGGCACTAATTTCAGGAGACCTGGTTCAAGTGACATTTCCTTCTGATCCATAACAGGCACCTTTCTGTTTCATGTTGCCTGTGCGCAGTTCGCATATGAGGCCAGGGTCATCACCCACACAGAAAAAAGACAAAAATATGTATACCACCCCCTACTTCTGAAAATGAATCTACAATGAAATACAGGATACAGCCTTAACTTGAACAGTTTGCTGTGTGACTAGACTAGGACTCTGGCTTGAGAGGTTAGTAAATGTGAGATATGAAGACAAAAAGAGCTATTTCCACTTGCACATGAATCATATTTGCTATCTCTCATAATTTAGTGGCATAAACGGAGCTCAAGTCCCCAGAGGCCCATTTGCTGCCTGGGAGATCCCCTATTCCATCGTCCCCAAGTCCTTCCAGGCCAACTTTATCCAGAGAAGCTGCAGAGCCTAGGGTAGTGACAAAGAACAAGGGTGTTGGAGCCAGACTGTGCTACCACTTAAAGACAGGGTGGCTTTGGACATGGTATTTATTCTCTCTTAGTCTCAGTTGCCACATCTTCTAAATGGAGATAATAATAGTGCTTACTTATAAAGTGATTGTGAGGCCAGGCACGGTGGCTCACGTCTATAATCCCAGCACTTTGGGAGGCCGAGGTGAGAGGATTGCCTGAGCCCACGGGTTTGAGACCGGCCTGGGCAACTTGGTGAGACCTCATCTCTACAATAAATCAAAAAATCAACCAGACGTGGTGGCACGTGTCTATAGTTCTAGCTACTTGGAAGGCTGAGGCGGAAGGATCACCTGAACCCAGCAGGTCAAGGCTGCAGTGGCCATGAGCGTACCACTGCACTCCAGCCTGGGCGACAGAGTGAGACTCTGACTTCGACTCATAAATAAATAAATGAATAGATAAATAAAATGATTATGAGGCTTAACTAGTTTCTGCTTATAAAACACTAGATCATGGCCAAGCACTTGGTAAATACTATAAACTGTCAACTATACTAATTGTTTTAGTTACATTAATACCACCTGTGTCATCATGCCTTGCCAACAGTCCTGAGGGTTTCTGTTTGTTGTCTGTTCTAGAAAGACATCTTCATCAGGACTCTGCACTGACCTCACCTCCGCTTTGGAGAACTGTAGTCAGTTCTCAATTCCTCAAAGTATTTTCCTCAAAATCGTGTCGTTGTTCACAGAAGCAGTGTGATTGATGATCAACAAATTCTCTCTCAGGTCATCTTGGAGTTGGTCAGCTCTGAGATCTGGTCAGGTCCTGAGGGGCGCTTGTCCTCATACCCTGCTTCAGTCACTGATGCTAACACTGCCATTCTAGCATTATAATTCATCCCTGTCAGGCATCACAAAAGCTTTGTGTGTGTTAACTCATGTTTTTCTCTTCACAATAACCCCATGAAATAGGTGCTTTCTTTAGCCTCACTTTGCACATGACATTTGCACTAAGAGATTCAAAAGCTTTGCCAGGTGACCCTGCTGGAAGTGACAAAAAGTTGGCTGAGGCAAATCTGACTCTCACCCACGGCTTTCATCTCATGATCTGTCAGCCACCTGTCAGAGCTGGTGGTGATTTCACAAAATCTCAGACCCTGGGTTATCCTCTTTGGGAAATTCTTCACCCTCTTGAGATGAAGACCACTGAATTTTCCAGACTAGGGATCAGGGAAAACTATGGTCCATAAGCTAATAATTTTTTTTTTACATTCTTAAGTGGTGGAACAAAAATCAGAAGATAAACAATAAAAATTGTGTGAATTGTGTGAATCTCGAGAACTCGAGTTTCTGTGTCCATCAGTGAAGTTTTCTTGGCACACAGTCACACTCACTTGTTGGCGTATTGTCTGTGGCTGCTGTCGCACTTTCATGGCAGAGCTGAAGAGATGTGACAGAGGCTGGGTGCAGTGGCACACCTGTAAATCCCAGTACTTTGGGAGGCTGAAGCAAGAGGAATACCTGAGTCCACCAGTCCGAGACCAGTCTGGGCAACGTGGCGAGACCTCATCTCTACAATAAATCAACAAATTAGCTGGGCATGGTAGCACATGTCTTTAGTTTCAGTTACTTGGAAGGCTGAGGAGGAAGGATCGCCTGAGCCAAGCAGGTCGAGACTGTAGTCAGCCGTGCCACTGCACTCCAGTCTGGGCAACAGAATAAGACTCCAATTCAAAAACAAAAACAAAAAGAGAGGTCACAGAGACCACACAGCCCATGGAGCTGAAAATATTCACCCTCTGGCAGCCAACTCTGCTATTGATTCTTGCTACTCAATGTGTAGTACAGAGACCAGCAGCAGCCGGGAACTTAATAAGTACAGAGTACCTTTCAGGGTTACCTGGACCATACTGAACTAATCACAGTGCCAAGTCACACAGCAAGCGTTAAATAAATTGGAATTGAATGGTAGTTCATAAGATGGTTATTTGGGTATCTGGGACAAGTGACTTCCTTAATAAAAGGTCTTATGGAAACTGGCAACACATTTTTACTGCATTTGGCCAAAAGTGAAGACCCAATAATATGTAAAACTGCCATAGAATGAGTAAGGAACTACCTGCCAGTAGGCATTCTCCTGACTTCTCTAACCTGGGTCCTGTACCTAGTCACTGCATATGCCACCTGCAGCTTCAGCCCCACCCCAGGCTCTGGGATAAGCATGTCCTTAGTCATTGCTCAGGTGACTCAGCATCAAGTCAACCCCACTCAGAGAACTGCTCGCACCACGCATGTCCTACATTTAGAGATTTGAGTGAATGTCTTATGCCTCATTTATTCACTCAACAAACATTTAATTGAGTGCTATGTGCCAAGCAGAGAGCCTCCTCTTGCAGACAGTATAGCAATGAGCATGTAGACATGTAGATGCTAGGAACAAGCCTTCCCCTTCCACCCCAGTGAGTCAGTTCTTTTGCCCACATATCAGCCTTACTAAAACACCGAATACTCTATACTTCCTCCAGGAATAAGTCCCAGATTGACTCTCCCCGTTCTTCTGAAGTGAAGTTCTCTGACACATAGGCCAGCCACCATCCCCTGACAGCTCTGTAACTATGTGGATCTTTGTGTACTTCTGCTTCCAGACCTCAGGCTTCTTTCCCTGTTGGACCATAAAGGTGATGATGCTGACCTTCCAGATGCCTGCCCCATTCACCCAGTGTTGGTTCCCAGACCCCAGATCCCATGCTTAAAGCCTCCTCTCAGGCAGACCATCCCTTTGGGTGCTTTCATGACAAACCTTCATTCTTTACACAACAGGTCTCACCATCCCGTGTGGGAACAGGCCCGTGCTGATCGCCTCTTTGGAAAATATAAAAGGAATTCTGGCTTGGTTCATTCACCTTTTGTGATCATGGGGTAGTCTTGATGTTTGATGACTCACGACGAAATGCCTTAAGTGTTCTTTTCTCTGGGCAATCAGTTTCCCCTGACTCATTAGCCACATGCTTTTCCCTTGGGGAATAAGTAATTCGCTGGACCATTTTTCCCATTTGCTGATATATTTCTCAGAGGTTGGACAGGCTCTCTGGAAAAGGTCAAATGGAAGTGGGACACAAATACATTTTCTGTCAAAGAAGGCATTAAAAAGTCAAAACAAATAATTGAATAGAATACTCCTCTGGCATTGTTGCTATGTCATTTTCAGATCACACGAAAATGAAAATCTTGCCCCTGAAAACAACTGCAGCTAAAATGGTAGTTCAATTTCTGAGGATTTTTTTCAGGCTGGTTTTCAAGAAGGACCAGGAAATGTAGCCCTTAATCGAGGTGTGAATTTATTAACAAAAAGAATGCTTACACAAATAATACCTCACATGGTAAGGCTTCTGTTCCAGATGAAGGCACATGTTCTGACATGCAGTCAAATATCATTTCGAGTTATTTTACAATTGATTTTGTTTAGTGTCTTTAACATGTGCAGAATTGAGCATTGTGATCAATAGCATAGAATTTAGAGACAAGCAAATCTCCAGCTGTAGTTTTACCAGTTTCTAGATGTGTGATCTTGATTCTCAGCTATTTTACCTGTAAAATGGGATAATTAGATCTACTTCAGAAGATTAAATGTGATGAGGAAAGTAAAACATTTAGCTCAGTAGTAAGTATGCAGTGAGTGGACCATGGAGTGTATAAAATGTATGGATGCACAGTGCTGAGGGTCAGGAGACTATAATTCAGACTCTCCCTGTGACTGACAACTGATCAATCTTATCAAGCCCCTTACCACCCTATGGAGAGAGAGCCTCTAACCTTCAAAACAAAAACAAAATAACTGTGAGATCTATAAGGCATCTGGCAATATTTTCTTCATCTTGTCTACAGTTGCTAAGAAAGATGTAAGATGTGACTCCTACGCAGTCACCTCTCTGGATGCTCAAACCTCCCTTGGTCAGGCAGGCAGCCATATGCTGCATGGCTCCTGTCCAACAAGGATGCCCACAGATACCCCTGGCGGGACTTCTAGTCACCGCAGTACACCTATCGCAGAGGCAAGCAGGACATAGGTGAGTGCAGCATAGGAAGAAAGACAGTTCTTATTTCAAGGGTACACCCAAGTGTGAGTCACAACCATGGAAATTTGAGATTATTGAAAGACTGATTTAGCTTGTGGAATTAGTCACACACACAGTCCAGGATATGGTGATAAGTATTTGTCATGCATTATATTTTTTGAGCATGTGTTATGACCAAGCATTGGATATTATCTTCATCTAATCTTTACAATAACTCTTTTTTTTTGAGTTGGAGTCTCACTCAGTTGCCCAGACTGGAGTGCAGTAGCCACTCCCGGCCACCGCAGCCTAGCCTGCTAAGCTCCGGCGATCCTTCTGCCTCAGCCTTCCGAGTAGCCGGAATTACAGGCATGCGCTACCACGCCCGGCTGATTTTTTTTTAATTTTTTTGTAGAGATGAGGTCTTGCTGCCCAGGTGGGCCTCGAACCCGCGGGCTCAGGCAATCCACTCAACTCAGCCTCCCAAAGGCGCGGGATTGCAGGCTGAGTCACCAAGCCTGGCTACAATAACTCTTTAAGGTAAGTTCCATTATGATCTTCACTTCATATTATCTACACTTTATGACATATGTATGTAGAAACTTCAAAATACTACCGAGGGACACAGAAATCATTAAATGGAAAGATATTTTATAGTCTTCAATAAAAAGGTCCAAGAGCAGAAATATGTAGAGTCATTCTAAATTAATACATTTAATGCTCTACCCCTCAAAAACATTAATTGATTTTGCTAGAAGGGAGGAACTATACAAATGAATTCTAAAGTACATAGGAAAAAATAAACAAGTAAGATTAGCCAGGCAAATTCTGGGGAAAAAATTAGAGGATATTCTACTCTATATTAAAGCATATTATAAAATTCTAATTATTAAAAAAGTTTTCTTTGAATAAGAATGGACAAAAAATTAATAGAACAAACTAGAAAGTCCAACATATGTCAAATATATATGCTAATTTATTATATAATAAATTCTTGGAGATTGATGTATTATTCAGTAACTGGTATTGGAACAACCAGGTGGCCATCTGGAGAAATAAAATAAAATTAGAACTCTACCTCACAGCTTAAAATAAAATAAATTTCAGATGGATCAAATATTTAAATGTGAAAAATAAAGTCACAAAATAGTTAGAAGAAAATTCCATATACAAAGTTAAGACGGGGTGCAGTGACTCATGCCTATAATCGTAGCACTTTGGGAGACTGAGGTGAGAGAACTGCTTGAGCCCAGGAGTATGAGACCAGCCTAGGTAATATAGCGAGACCTCATCTCTACAAATAATTTTTTTTTTTTTTTGAGTTGGTGTCTCACTCTGTCACCCAGGCTGGAGTGACCAGCCTAGGTAATATAGCGAGACCTCATCTCTACAAATAATTTTTTCTTTAGTTAGTGTCTCACTCTGTCACCCAGGCTGCAGTGGCATGATCACCTCTCACTGCAGCCTTCACCTCCTGGGCTCAGGTGATTCTTCTGCCTCAGCCTCCCAAGTAGGTGGGACCACAGACACACACTACCTCACCTGGCTAATTTTAAAAATTTATTTGTGGTGGTATGGTAGAATGTGGTCTATTGGGCAGTCAGGAAACCTGGGTTTTATTTCTGATCTGCCTTTAACCCGTTATGTTTTCTTGTGCATATCTATTCTCACTGAGGTGGAGTTTCTTCGTTAGAAAGAAACTCAATGAGGAGTTTCTTTTTTTTTGAGTCAGAGTCTCACTATGTGGCCCAGGCTGGAATGCAGTAGAACGCTCATGGCCACCGCAACCTTCATTTCCTGGGCTCAGGTGATCCTTCCGCCTCAGCCTTCCAAGTAGCTGGAGCCACAGGCATGTGTCACCACGTCCAGCTGATTTTTTGGATTTATTGTAGAGATGAAGTCTTGCCATCTTGCTCAGGCTGGTCAGTAATCCTCTTGCCTCCACCTCCCAAAGTGCTGGGATTACAGGGATGAGCCACTGTGCCTGGCTGAGACTGTATCTTACAGAGATGTATTCATATGTATGAAATGACCCACTGTATTGTAGCAAAAGACTGGAATCGGCCCAAATGTCCATCAATAGTTAAATAATGATACAGTCATATAATGGAATGCTGTGCTGCCATTAAAAGAAAAAATAACAAGGTAGATTGTATGTGTTGATATGGGCACCTCCAAGATATCTTAAGTCGAAAACTATGTAAGCCTGAGGAAAGAAGCTTCCAGAAGTTGAGTAACATTGCTGTTAAGTAGGATAGCTGGTGTTAGAACTCAGCTCTGTCTGAGGGCAAAGCCCTGCTTGCACTGGGCACTGGGCACAGCTGTCATGTTGCTGTGGGAGAATCACCTTGGTGAAAAGATGGCGAGGACCACTTTTGTGACTCTGTGAAATCTACTGTTTCTTTGGGCAATTTTTCAAGTAGAAGGGGACAGAGTGTGAGGTGAGGGATTGACTGCAAGACTGATCTATCGAACAACTGTCTCTTAAGTAGTTTATTAACACTTTTTTCTTAAGGCCTGCTAGAGACATCCAGGACAAACATGGAAGATTGGCTTCTTGATCCCTCTTGGGGTCACTGCAGCCAACTCAAAGTTAAGGTATCTACCACTGGGAAACCCAAAAATTTGCCTCTCTCCACCCTCTGCCCCTTGGAAAGCATTTTGTACTCCGAAGAAAGCCAGGTACTTACAGCAAAACTTTTCCATTCTTAAAGGAAAAGCACTCAGCAAACATTGACAGACATTGAAAGGCATGTGGCAACATCCCAATTCAGTTCACGAAAGGAAATGAAGGCAGAGTTCTTATCTAATTAAAACAGCTCGGGGAAAGAAAGTGAGCAAAGGGTAATTACCTAGCTTGGCTTTCATCCTGGAAGAGAAAGGTATTTCTTTTCTTGCAAAAACTGCCAGGAAACCTCAAATTTTAATGCTTTAGGGCTGCAGGGAATTTTTCATCCCTGAATCCTATGGTAGTTAGTTGATACATATGAATTATTTGGCCCTGGGAATGCTTCCTGAAAAAGCAATCACTGTATTCATTTTGTTATAGATAAGGAAGTTCAACGAGATTAAGGTTTGAAGAATCTGCAAAACAATGTCAAGGCTCAATCTCTGGCACTTTATCTAACCTCTGAATTCTAATTCCCTTGGTTTAGTCTTTACTGCTTTTGTCAGGTGGAAGCAGCTGGTTGGTATTTCCTAGGGATGCTCTGGGGTTTTTTGGTTGTTGTTGTTTGTTTTTACATGTGTCTGCTCGACCAGTTTCCATGGTGGCATGGTAGAATGTGGTCTATTGGGCAGCCAGGAAACCTGGGTTTTATTCCTGGTCTGCCTTTAACCTGCTATGGTTTCTTGTGCACATCTAGTCTCACTGAGGTGGAGTTTCTTCATGAGAAAAACTCAGTGAGGAAAAGCAGATGGACGCAAAGTTGCCTTGGTTGAATTAGAAGAGAAACTAGAAAGGCACATCCATCCTGCACGGCCTTGAGGATGACCATCGTATCATCTCCAAAGAGTTGAAGATTCCTGTGTCGATCTTAGCTTGGAAACATAGTCTTGATGGTTTTTAGGATCTCCTCAAGCTCTAACATTCAATAGTTCTGTGTTTGCCATAGAAAAGAAAAAAATGTGTTCGAAATTTTTTTTTTTTTTTTTTTTTTTTTTTAGTTGGTGTTTCACTCTGTCGCCCAGGCTGGAGTGCAGTGGCATGCTCACAGCCACCACAGCCTCGACCTGCTGGGCTCAGCGTTCCTTCCGCCTCAGGCTTCCAAGTTGCTGAAACTACAGGTGTGCGCTACCATGCCCAGCTGATTTTTTTGATTTATTGTAGAGACGAGGTCTCACCATGTTGCCCAGGCTGGTCTCAAACTCCTGGACTCATGCAATCCTCTCACCTCAGTCTCTCAAAGTGCTGGGATTATAGGCTTGAGCCACCACGCCCAGCCTGTATTAGGAATTATTGAACTCTTTTTCAAAAATAAAGTTAATACTCCTTTCCACCAAAATATGGAAAACCACCATAAAATGATTTGTTGTAGCTTTTAATTTTATTAATTTCAAACAAACCTTAAACTCAAAAGACTTGTCTCATCAATAAAGTGAACAACTAATAACTGACATTTATTGAATGTTTACTATGTTTCAGTCACTGTTCTAAGCACAATTCCTATATTAATTTATTTAATCCTCCTAATAATCCTAGGTTATATTATTATGTCCATTTTTAAAATTCAGAGCTAAAACAGAGAAGCAAGTAACTTGTCCAAGGTCGTTTAACTAGTAAATGGCAGAGCTAAACTTTGAACCTGACGGTCTGAATCAGTGTTTGTGCTCAGATTTCTGTACTAAATATTATCTACGGAATCCTAATTCACATTCAGTTTTCTTAATGAAACCACAGAAGGTTAAAATGTTGGAGTTAGAGTTGGAGTGACTCTTAGAGACCAATGCATCCAGATCCTTCACTTTTTTTTTTTTTTTTTTTTGAGTCTGCGTCTCACTC
>NW_007253048.1:133938-144971 GCF_000164805.1 Carlito syrichta
TCAGGTAGTTCTTCTGCCTCAGCCTTCCAAGTAGCTGGAAATACAGGTGTGCGCTATAGGTGTGGCTTATTTTTGTAAAGACAAGGTCTTATCAAGTTGCTCAGGCTGTTATCGAAACCCTAGACTTACGCAATCTTCTCTTCTCAGCCTCCCAAAATACTGGGATTACAGGCTTGAGCTACCGTGCTCGACCCAGATCCTTCATTTTATAAATGAGAAAAATGAGCCAGGCTCGGTGGCTAAGCCTGTAATCCCGCGACTTGGGAGGCTGAGGTGAATGGATTGCCTGAGCCCGCAGGTTCGAGGTCCGCCTAGGCAACTTGGCGAGACCTCATCTCTATAATAAATTAAAAATTAGCCGGTCGTGGTAGCACACACCTGTAGTTCCAGCTACTTGGAAGGCTGAGGTGGAAGGATCGCCGGAACCCAGCAGGTCGAGGCTGCGGTGGCCGGGAGCGGCCACTGCACTCCAGTCTGGGCGACAGAGTGAGACTCCAACTCAAAAATAAAAATAAAAATAAATAAATGAGAAAAATGGGGCCAATTTAAGAAGGCAAAAATTAATAATAATCTCTTTATCTCTTGGTTCAGCTGAAAGTTTCACCATTTTTTTCTAAAGTTTCTCAAGATGATTTCTATAAGAATTTGCAACTTAAAGACTTAATTTTTTTACATTTAAAGACAGATATTAACATAGAAGTTTGGTGGCTCATGCCCGTAATCTCAGCACTTTGGGAGCCAAGACAGGAGGATCGCTTGAGCCAGGAGTTCAAGATCAGCCAAGGCAACATAGCAAGACTTAGTCTCCACAAAAAAATTTTAAAAATTAGCAAAGCATGAAAAAAAACCAGAACAGAACCTAGAAACTTTAAGGCTTAAAGTAAATGATAGTTTAGAAGGTTATGTTTTGTTTTGGTGAGTTTTTCTTTTTTTCAATTAATTAATTTATTATTACAAAGATGTGGGGTATAATTCAGGGCTAGGTATACAAACATTGATCATGCAGGTACCCTTGTTGATGAGGCATGCCCCTCCCTCACCTAGCAGCTTCCCCCAACTGCCAGTCCCACACCGCCCTCCTTCCCCTGACAGTTTTCCACTACCGCCTATCACCTTCCCACAGCCTTATAATTGCTCAAGGTCACCTTATGAGTGAGAACATATGGAACTCAGTTCTTTGTTTCAGTGATAAATCACTGAGTATGATCCATTCCAAATCCATCCGGTTTGCCGCAAAGTCCATATAGTTGTCCTTTATTATGGCTGCATAATATTCCATTGTGTAAAGGTACCATAGTTTTTTTTAATTCAGTTCAGCTTTGATGGGCAACACGGTTGGTTCCATGTTTTTGCTATTGTGAATAGAGTTGCAACAAACATACGTGTGCAGGTATCTTTTCTGTAGAATGATTTGAGTTCCTCCGGGTATATCCCAATAGGAAAATTGCTGGGTCATATGGAAGGTCAATTTCTAGTTCCTTCAGAAATCGCCAGACTGTCTTCCAAAGAGATTGTATTAGTCTTCAATCCCACCAGCAGTGTAGAAGTGTTCCTTTTTCTCCACATCCTTGCCAGCATCTGTTGTGGTTTGTTTTATTAATGGTGGCCATCCAGAGAGCAGGGAGACAGCCCACAGAATGGGAAATATTTACCAACTGTATATCTGACAAAGGCCTAACATCTAGGATGTACAAGGAACTCAAACGTGCTGAAAGAAAAAAAACAAACAGCCCCTTTAAAAAGTGGGCAAAAGACATGAATAGACACTTCTCAAAAGAAGATATACGGGTGGCCAACAGACACATGAAAAAGTGCTCAGCCTCACGCATCGTTAGAGTTTTTCATTTAAATTAAAGTATCGGCCGGGCGCAGTGGTTCACATCAATATTCCCAGCACTTTGGGTGGCGGCGGTGAGAGGATTGCCTGAGCCCACAGGTTTGAGACCAGCCTAGGCAACTTGGCGAGACCTCATCTCTACCAATAAATCAAGAAAAATTAGCAGGGCATGATGGTGCGTGCCTATAGTTCGAGCTACTTGGAAGGCTGAAGCAGAAGGATCACCTGAGTCCAGCAGGTCGAGGCCATGATGGCTGTGAGCGTGCCACTGCACTCCAGCCTAGGCAACAGAGTGAGACTCCAACTCAAAAATAAAAATAAATAGATAAATAAATAAATTAATAAATTACAGTGTCTAGCTGGACAGGATATCTCATGCCTGTAATCTCAGCACTTTGGGAGGTGGAGGCCAGAAGATTACCTGAGCCCAGGGGTTTGGCATCAGCCTGGACAACTTGGCAAGACCTTGTCTCTACAATAAATCAAGAAAAATTAGCCAAGTGTGGTGGTGCACACCTGTAGTTCTGGCTACTTGGAAGGCTGAGGCAGAAGGATCACCTGAGTCCAGCAGGTCGAGGTTGCAGTGGCCATGAGCATGCCACTGCACTCCAGCAGTGAGTGACAGAGTGAGACTCCAACTCAAAGAAAAAAAAAATACCGTATCTAATTTAGCTCTAGAATGGCACTTTGAAAACGCAACAGCACTCAGAGTTCTGCATTAATAGTTCATTTACCACAAAGAAAACTACCATAGTTAGGGAGTAAGAAATAACAGGCTGTGAATTTCTGAGCAATTATGGTTAAAATGCCCATAGCCAAGAATTTTTTAGCCACCCAAGAAGTACAATAATTTTACTGAAGTTCAAAGCCAGAGTTGTATATATGAATTAAGTTCTTTCCTAAGAAAATTTTTTCAAAAATCTCAAGTTCCATGCTTGCTCAAGTTTGGATGTTTGACATCATTGAGAACCAACCAAAGAATGACTGTTTGGTTCAACCAGAGAACTCAAGAACCAAACATAGAAAGAAGATATACAGACTGATTTCAGAGATGAGTTATAGAAAGTTTAGATTTCTGGAGGTTACTGCTGTAAGATACCATGCAAGTCACTTGTTTCAAGAGAAAATTATGGTTCATTCTAGAGTTGAATCATAATACCCATCTAGTTGTTTTCTCTTCGGTGCTGACTGAAGAGACTTATTTCAAGTATGAAAATCTCAGGTATCTGCCCCCACTCTCTGCAAAGCATATACAAAAAATATGGCAATTGCAAAATTTTCTTCTAAGAAATTTTTTTCAAAATTTTCTTCTAAGAATTTTTTTTCAAAATTTTCTTCAAATGCTATCTAGTGAAAACCAGAAACCAACAGGGTCAATTCTAAGGATTTAATAATTACAAAACCAGTTAAGAAAATAAGAGTTTTTTATTCCATTTAACATAAAAGAAAAGATTAATATTTCTGCATACAATGAGCTCATTTATAAATAAATAAAATAAAGTGCATGAAAAACCATTTTAAAACTTCTAAACATTCTGCCGGACTCGGTGGCTCAGCCTGTAATCCCAGCGCTTTGGGAGGCAGAGGTGAGTGGATTGCCTGAGCCTGTGGGTTCGAGACCCACCTGGGCAACTTGGCGAGACCTCATCTCTACAATAAATCAAAAATTAGCCGGGCGTGGTAGCGCGCACCTGTAGTTCCAGTTACTCGGAAGGCTGAGGCAGAAGGACCGCTGGAGCCCAGCAGGTCAAGGCTGTGGTGGCCGGGAGCGGCCACTGCACTCCAGTCTGGGCGACAGAGTGAGACTCCAACTCAAAAAAAAAAAAACCAAAAACAAAAACAAAAAAACTTCTAAACATTCATATGAGAAAACAGTTAACTTCACTGAAATCAGAAGAATAAGAAACATATATGGGCATACATACTAAACATACCTGGTAGAAGTTCAGTGTATCTCTGTCTTACTGCTTGCTCATTTAAATAAGAAGGCCTTCTGTGGAGCATTCACTATTTTTTTTTGGAGGGGTTGGGGTGTCACTCTGCCACCCAGGCTGAAGTGCAGTGGTATGCTCATCGCCACCATGCCCTGAACCTCCTGGGCTCAGGCGATCTTTCCACTTCAGCCTTCCAAGTAGCTGGAACCACAGTAGCGTGCTACCAGGTCCAGCTAATTTTTTGATTTATTGTAGAGATGAGGTCTCGCCAATTTGCCCAGGCTGGTATCGAACCCCTGGGCCCAGGTAATCTTCTCAACTCTGCCTCCGAAAGTGGTGGAATTACAGGCTTGAGCCACCATGCTCGGCAGAACATGTACTCTTATTTACAGCCAGACCACTTTTTTCCACAGTGAATTAAGTTTTACTTAGAGACACAGTAAGTAGCATATTTGGGGACCTGAAATTTTAAAGGACTACCTCTTCTTTTTCTGATCTTTTCTTTAGTCCCTTACTTATGGATCTATGTAAAAAGACAATCACTTAACAGGATCAACCCAATATTTAGGGCTTTCTTGGTTCCCACACAGAGACAAAACTGTTTAAATGTGTCACGGAGATATAGGCCAGCCCTCACGATTAAAAGTTTACACGGTGCCAAATTCCTTTCCAATGCTGGAACAGGTGAGTGTCACCGAACAGAGCATCTTAAAGGACTATCTTTTCGTTTGCAGTAGGCCTTCAAGAGAAGCTTAAAGGAAAATGTAATGTAATAGTTAATCCTAAATTCTAAAGAGGCCAGAAGAGCCTATCAGATGTCAACTGAAGAATGACAAGGTTCATAAATGTGGAAAAGAGCGCTTTATTTCTTACAACAGATTGCAGCCTGCAGGGTGGGCATTCTGACAGGCTGAGAAGAAGCAAGCGTAGCCTCCAATCAGAAGTCAGAGACAGGTTAGGAGCCAGAAACAAACACTTCAAGGAAGAAAAGAATAAGGCAGAAATTTCCACTGAACTGAGTGGCTGAATATACATAGTTAATAAGCAATAGGAAGAACTGTGAATATTTATGAAAGCAGAGACCGCACATGAGCAGCTGAGATTCATGCCCCATCATTAGACCCGTGTTGGAAAAATGCTGTCATTAACGTGATCCTTTGGATGAGCTTTGGTCCTCTTATGTCAAAAGGTGAAGGAGCCAGGTGTGGTGGCTCACGCCTATAAACCCAGCACTTTGGGGGGGCCAAGGTGAGAGCTTGAGCCCAGGGGTTCGAGACCAGCCTGGGCAACTTGGCAAGACCTCATCTCTACAATAAATTAAAAAATTAGCCGGGGTTGGTGGTGCACGTCTGTAATTCCACCTACTTGGAAGGCTGAGATGGAAGGATCACCTGAGTCCAGCAGATCGAGGCTGCCGTGGCCATGAGGATCCCACTGCACTCCAACCTGGGCAACAGAGTGAGACTCCAACTCAAAAAAAAAGAGAGAGCAGTGAAAACCCTTACTGCACATTCCCATAGACTGGAGGTCAAACACGAATGGTGACAGTGAAGAGGAAAGAGGAATGTAATTATATCAATAAATGTAGGCTACTGAGTGGAGCAAAAGAAGGAACATGTGTACATTTAGCACGATGAGGTTGTTTTCCCCATCCCCATGTTGTTATTAAATCCATAGTGCGTCTCTCAGAATCATGGACTCTCAGAATCATGGAAAGACAACAAACAGCTCTTTCTGCAGCCTGCTAAGGTGTTTGTAATTTCCACCATTAAGCTCAGGGAAGTTCTGGTTTCAATAAGAATGTTTTCTCAGGAAATATAGCACAATAACACTTTGCAATCTGACTGAAAAATGAGCATGAATTATCTTATCAGCCAGTCCAAGGAAATAGGTCCCTGAAAGAATGAAAGTCTTTAAAATTCCCCTTTTTATGGAGATGGAGGTGGGGGAAAGAAAACAAGATTATGGAGACCCCTAACTGGACTGAGGAAATCGAGGGACAAATAAAGAGAAGAGGGGAGTGTCAAAGGCAAATTTTCACAATGGCTTGCACTATTTCAAGTAACAGGAACTAATTTATCTCAGTCAATATCCAGCTAACTACTAAAACCAACACGGCACACTAGTTTGGTTCCTAATAACACCCATTTCAGGACTTTTTGTCATTGTTCATATTTGGTCACTCATAGCAGCCTCCACAGAAACAGAAATGAAACTAAGAATTGAGTGCTTATATTCATGAAATAAAATAAAATTACCTTGCCAAGGCTTTCAGCCAAGTGTTGACAGGAAATAAAAATGGAATTCACAGAGGCAATGGATTTTCCGACAAGTTTTAGATTTCAGCACCCCATGCTTTTCAGGTCGAATGAAAAAAAGCTGTACTTGTCATCACACCAACTGCCTCCCTTCTATCGGAGGGTCTTGTTCCTGTTACTAGTGACTCATTAGGTCATCAGTGACTTCAGAGTTGTCCCTCCTTGGTGGGTCTTGGATACTCCACTCAGCCCAGATAACACCTGTAAAGGATCTGAGGCGCCTAGATAAGAAGTAGCATTTCAGGAGAATTTGGCATTCATAGGATGATGAAATCTATGACATCATTATCCCAGTTCTCATAGTAGTAATTCACAAAGATCTTCTCTTGTATTCCCAGAACTAGCCCTTGTAGTGACCTTAAAAGTACAAGCCTTACTCTTGGTAATGTTTGAAGCAGTATTAGACATTCTGAAGCAGGATTCAAAGCTACCTTGTAATAATGAAATTGCCATACTTACATAAGGCTTTCTTTTTTTTCTTTTTCTTTTCTTTTTTTTTTTTGAGTTGGAATCTCACTCTGTCACCCAGGCTGAAGTGCAGTGGCATGCTCTCAATCACTGCAGCCTTGGCCTACTGGGCTCAGGTGATCCTTCCACTTCAGCCTGCCAAGTAGCGAAACTACAGGTGCATGTCACCACACCTGGCTAATTTTTTGTTTTATTTTAAAGACGAGGGCTCCCCATGTTGTCCAGGCTGGTCTTGAACCTGTAGGCTCAGGAAATCCTCTCACCTCAGCCTCCCTAAGTGCTGAGATTACATGTGTGAGCCACCCTGCCCGGCTAGGCTGTTTAAAAATATGTTTAATATGAATCTGCCACCAGCATGGTGGCACATGCCTGTAATCCCAGCACTTTGGGAGACCAAGGTGAGAGGACAGATGAGCCCAAGGGTTTGAGACCAGCCTGGGCAACTTAATGAGACCTCATCTCTGCAATAAATCAAAAAAATAGCCAGGCATGGTGGTGAACACCTGTGGGTCCTGCGACTTGGAAGGCTGAGGTGGAAAGATTGCCTGAGCCCAGCAGGTTGAGGCTGCAGTGGCTGTGAGCATGTCACCACACAGGCATACAGGCTGCAGGCAAAGTCTCACAGATACCGTATAATTCTGAAAGGTCACATGTGTGCATATGCAGTTCATGACGTTATAAATGCTGACACCACAATGAAAATGGCACATAACTTACGAATTATCCAAAAACACTCCAATAGCCAGAATTTCTCTTGTCTCTAATAAGGAAATACAGCCTTTCTCCTATGTGTCCACTAAATGTTAATAAATATTCCTTCCTCTTTGAAGAGTCCTTCCCATCTTGACAAGGTCTATAGTAGAAGTTAAGCTTCCTTTTAAGGTATTGGTTTCAACTCATTCGACAAATCTCCCCAAATTTTATATCCCTTGTTTTTAAAATAAGGAATCACTCCTATATTCTCTCCTTGTATTCTTTCCTTCTGATTCACCACCAATAATTATTTTAATTTTTTTTTTTTTTAGTTAGAGTCTCCTCTGTTGCTCAGGCTGGAGTGCAGTGGCACACTCACAGCCAGCACAGCCTTGACCTGCTGGGCTCAGGTGATCTTTCTGCTTCAGTCTTCCAAGTAGCTGGAACTATAGGCGTGTACCACCACGCCTGGCTAATTTTTTGGACTCACTGTAGAGTCGAAGTCTCACGGTGTTGCCCAGGCTGGTCTCAAACCCCTAGGCTAAGGCAATCCTCTCGTCTCAGCCTCCCAAAGTGCTGGAATTACAGACTTGAGCCACCGCACTCAGCCTAATTTTTTGATTTATTGTAGAGACGAGGTCTTGCCATGTTGCTCAGGTTAGTCTTGAACCCCTGAGCTGAAGCAATTCTCTCACCTCTGCCTCCCAAAGTGCTGCGATTACAGGCATGAGCCACTACACCCAGCCAGTCACCAAAACATTCTTATTGTTTTTGTCCATATGTTAAGTAGTTGGAAGGAAAAAGCTAAGTGTACAGCCCAAAACAGCCCTGATTTAAACGATGGAAAAGACCGTAAAAACAGCTTAGCGGCCGGAAAGGGGAATTCACAAGCTCAGTAGTAGACTCACAAAATATGGAAATAGAACAAAATTGAGACCACTTCTGTATCTGACTGCTATTACCTTGACATGAATCCTGGCAGGCTAGATGGCAACGCAGCTACGTTGGGACAATTGGAAGTGGCAGGTATGAATACAACCTTTCAGACTTGCCACTCCTTCTTATAGCATTCCTAGCTCATCATATCAGACATGAGCTGGGAAGAAGCCCTGGAAGCTGCAGGATGAGTTGAGGGGTCAGACATTGATGAGAGAGAGAGAGCAGACCAATTCTGTTCACAAAGGAGCGCCAAGGAAGAGTGGTCTGGGAATTAACGTTCTGTGCAGGGTGATCTTTTTCATAGCATCATCTTGTTCTGCCAGCTCAACTGAAGTCCAAGAGGTTTCCTGAGGAGGGAACCAAGACCCTTCCACCTCCCAAGTCACATTTTGCCCGGGTCCCCATTTGGCTAAGTGCCTGTGGCATACTGGAGAGACTGGAGGTCAGGGCACAAAACGGGTCCCTGAAATTTTAAATCTCACAGAATCTTTGCTGAAAGGAATGACCTAATAGTGAAGACTTACCAGTATGGCCTTTGGAGTAAGACAAACCTAATTCTGTGGCAGTTCTGCTACATTTTGGATGCTTAGACTGGGCAAGTGTCATCTTACGCTTCATATAAAAGCATATAGCAAGTACTTGAAAAATGTCATTTTATATTGCTACGTTGACTATCCATTGTTTGAGTGTTGGCAGCTGAAAACATTTCTGAATGAGAAGAGAACAAATAATCAGAGGTGTTGAGGGGTGGTGAGGACTCTAGCCATCAGTTTAACAAGACAAGAGCACAGTGGCTCTTGTCTGTAATAGCAGGACTTTGGAAGGCGGAGGCGAGAATATTGTCTGGGCTCAGGGGTTTGAGACCAGCCTGAGCAACATGGTGAGATCTAGTCTCTACAATAAATCCAAAACTCAGCCAGGCATGCTGGCACGTGCCTGTGGTTCCGCTACTTGGAAGGATGAGGTGGAAGGATCGCCTGAGCCCAGCAAGGTGGCCATGAGGATGCCACTGCACTCCAGCCTGTGAAACAGAATGAGACTCTGACCCCCCCCCCCAAAAAAAAAGACCAGGTCAACGATGGGCGTGGTGGATCAAGCCTGTAATCCCAGCACTCTGGGAGTCTGAGGTGAGGATTGCCTGAGCCCAGGGGTTTGAGACCATCCTGGGCAACTTGGTGAGACCGCATCTCTACAATAAATCAAAAAATTAGTTAGGTGTGGTGGCAGCCACCTATAGTTCCAGCTATTTGGAAGGCTGAGGTGGAAGGATCGCCTGAGGCTGCAGTGGCTGTGAGCCTGGAAATGCATTCCAGCCTGGGCGACCGAGTGAGACTCAAACTCAAACTCAAAAAAATAAAAATAAAAAAAGCCCAGGACTAGCCTTAGTGGTGGTCATTACTGAGTCTGCTCTAAACCTTCCTTTGCCAAGGTGCCACCCTCCACCCAGTCCCCACCCCAATCTCTGCAAGTCCTTACCAGGGAGAGGAGCGTACTTTTCTAATTCAAAACTTGCAATATACGGCCTGACAAGTATTTTTAAAAGTACCTTAGGGGGCAATAATACAGAATATTTCCATCTGGTTCTGAGGGATACCCAGGTATAGAGGGCAGCAAGGATGTAAAAGCACCCTGAAGCCCCTCCCTCGGCAACTCCCAAACCTCCGCTGCCCAGGTGGCTGGCATCTATCTCAGTATGATTCACCTCTCCCTATGAAGACAGCCAGTGCAGTTCCTGCCAATAGTGTGTGCGGTGGCCAGGAGATCACAGGTATTATCAACCATTGGCACCCTGGGGTAAACTAATAATCAGGGCATCTAAAAAACACCGAAGAAGGTCTTTGAGACACATGGGAAGAAACGTAATGGGCTGGAAGCTAATTTTTTTTTTTTTTAATTAGAGTCTCACTCTGTCGCCCAGGCTGGAGTGCAATGGCATGCTCATGACCACGCATCCTCAACTTGCCAGGCTCTGACGATCCTTCCGTCTCAGCCTTCCAAGTAGCTGGAACTACAGGCACGCACGACCACGCCCAGCTAATTTTTTATTTATTGTAGAGATAAGGTTTCGCCAAGTTGCCCGGGTTGGTCTCGAACCCACGGGCTCAGGCAATCCACTCGCCTCGGCCTCCCAAAGTGCTGGGATTACAGGCTGAGCCACCGATCCCGGCCTGGAAGCTATTTCGAAGCCGAAATACTACTTGAAAGTGATGCCACCTGGGTGCCTGGCGTGCAGAAATAGGGAAGAGTAAATAGAGCAAGGGGCGGGATAGTGGTGAGGGTTGTACTGATTCCTGATTTTATCTGAGGCTGGCCTTGATCCTGTGAATTCCCCTGCCTGCCCCCCAGTTTTTACTGTCTTTTGCACCTTCTAAATCAGGTCTCCTTTGGGCTGTGCCTTTAGACCGAGAAGAATCAGGGCCCCCGGGTCGGATGTCACCCAGCTTGGGGTCCAGTACTGTCAGGAACGGTGGGGTTGGGGACCAAGGGCCATTACTGCTCCTTTGGCTCGAAATCCCCGCCCAGACCCCGTCTAGGGCTTCCCCCCACTACGAGTTCATCACGTGCAAGCCCAAACTTTTCAAGCCCGGCCCGAGGCCGGCGGTCCAGGGCGCCGGGGTGGTTTTTAGGGTTTTCTTTCTTTCTTATTTCCCTTCTTCTCCACAGTTGATGATTTTCTGCAGAAAAACGGCTGCGAAAAAAGAACCGATTTCATTTCCAGTTCCCATCACCGCGATTTCCACATGGATATGACGTGGGGCCCAGCTTCCGAAATGCACAGGTGACTCACGCGGGGACACCCCGGGGCGGGGCGCAGGAGTTTCTCGGGCCCGCCGGCGAGGCGGG
>NW_007253048.1:145067-167576 GCF_000164805.1 Carlito syrichta
GTGGGTGGAAATCCCCGGCCGTCCGCGGGCAGTACAACTGAGAGGGGGAAAAGGAAACTGCCCAGTCTGCAGCCTTGGTGGCGGGCCGAGTGCAGAGCTTGGAGCCCGCGGGGGCGGAGCGGCGAGAGCGGCCGCCAGGAGAGATCACACCCCCGGCCGATCAGGCCCGCCAGCGAGCTTGACCCCGGGCGTCCATGGGGCATCGGCCCGGCCCGGCCCCGGCCCCAACCCCCGTCTGCTGCGCGCGCCTGCCCTGACCAGGACTTGGGACTTTGGGAGAGGACTGTGCGGCCCGGAGAGGTAACCGCCGCGCCTCCCCGCGCCGCCTGCCAGGGGCTCACTGCTGCCAGGGGCTGCGGGTGCGTCGTGGGCAGCGACCCCAGGGTGTGCCCGTCCGCCTGGCATTTGCAGCGGTTCTGGAGGGGACCTTGTTGGCCGTCTGTCCCATTCTAGGTTTTGAAGTGCTGGGAGTTTGGGGTGCCGCTCCAGATGTTTGGGTGACAGCCCTGGATTCCTCCAGCCAGCTGTTCCTTGCAAATAATGCACGGGACTTCAGCTGCAGCTGACTGGTGAAGTGTCGCCCTTCGGGCCCCCTGGTCGGGTAGTCGTTGGTGCGTCGCTCCTTGTAGCGTCTTTTTTGGAAGCAAGTGCTGCATGCTCACGGCCACGTAGATCTTGCAGAAGCGCTGTGGCTTCTTTCCAGATTGTGCAGAACCAGCCCAGCGGGGGTGGGGTGCCACAGGGGCAGTCAAACCAGGCAGGGGTGAGTGGGCTTCAGTCTGCTACCTTCCTGGGACAGTTTCCAGACGCAGGGTTCTGTGCAGGAGCTGGGGGTAGGGGTCCTTCTTTTTCAGTTGCAGCTGTGTGAAGGAAGATGCACGTAGAAGTGGGTCGACGGCCTACCTTTGGGGGGCTCCACTTTTGCAGCGACCTGGGGGCCCCTGCTCCAGCCCCTACCCCACAGTCAGACTGTCTTTGTCAGCCCAGGTCGTCCCACATCCTGCCACCTGGCCTCTCAGGAAAGCAGTGGTATTAAGTAAGGAAGGAATTTAGCTCTTGTTGAGCCCGCTTTGTTTTCAGTTCTCCCTACTTCTGATCTTTCCTTGGAAAGCCAGTCTGGTCAAGTGTCTCAGGGCAGCGTTTTGGAAGAACCAGTGTTAATTAAAGAGTCTTCTGGATCTCAGCTCTAATGTCACAGATTATTGAGCAGTCAGTGGGTGCTCTTCTTTGTTGTTTAAGGTGCTTCTTTGATTTTTTGTTTTTTGCAATTCTTTATACAATGTTTGAATTTTTGGAGGCATATCTCTCCAAATTTGGGTGAAGTATTTGTTGATAAATAATTCAAAAATTTCCACGTCTCAGACACAAATGTCTGCCCAAAGTGAAAAAATAAAACAAGAAGAGGAGTTTGAGTAATATAAGTTCTGTTGAATCCCATTATCCTAAGGACAAAAATAGGGGAATTATTTTTAATTATGGTGGTGAAGTAACACATGTTTTTAAAAAATGTTAAGGACAAGATTGTATTTTTTGGTCTATAAGGACCTTATAATCAGATGTCAGAAAAATGTGTTCCTTAATCGTAAGTGTGGAGAAGTTCAAGAACTGGATGCTTAGACGGTGGGATATGATTTGGAAGGAGGCAGTTTGTAGGTTGGGCAAGGCTAAATCTATGAATGAGATTATACTGGGCTATCAGATACTGACATTTCCATGTCTTGCGTATAGTTTACAGCTCTCACTGTTTTAGATCTTTGCTAAAAAATCTTCAGGTCTAGAGAGTAAAATAGAAGAGTCAGAAAAGCAAAAAGAAGCAACAGCTAGTTTGTTTAAAGTCTTCCTAGTGCCCGTCTGTTTCCATGTGCAATTGGCAGGCACTGTAGCCACAGGCACCTTGTGCAGGATTACCAGAGGCAGGCATTGGAAGACCCGGCTCCTAGGCGAAGTTTTTCTATTGAATGGCTCTAGGACTTGCACAGCAGCTGTACCTCCATTGCCTTAGATGCAGTCTAAAGCGGTGGTGTGATTTCCAGGAGGAGAATAAAGTCATCTTTGATTTTTAGACCCAGTGTCAGGCATGGTGATTGTCTTTCAGTAGATGGTCAAGCAGTGCTTGTTAGGTGGGTGGATGGAGGGATGAATCACATCGTGAAGGAGACTTTTGCTATGACACAAAGGAAAAGAATATGTGGTATTTTTGTCCCTTCATTGTATTTGTAGTCCTGCTATGATTTTGCGCAACTCTACCTGTAGGGAATGTCTGACATCAAAGGAGAGATCACCATCCGACTCAGAGAATGACTTCTCCCAGGCCTTATTTAGCAATCAGATTAAGAATCCCAATCCAAAACTATCACCAGAAAACTCCTCACAAGCAACCCCAGGGCTTGTTTACTCCAACCTCTCTCCTTTGAGTGGGCCACAGTAATTTAGACCACCTTATCAATAGCTTTATGAAAGCTTAGACCCATCAGGGAGCGGCTACCCTAAAATCTAGGTTTCTTCTCTCTCTTATCTAGATTTAACATCTTTATCAACCAGAGGGTTACCCTGGCAACTGGGTGATACAGGAGTGGGATTAACCATCACTGCAAAATTTCCTAGGGAATATATACTCCGGAATCATCTTTGTCTTTTTGGAAAATAGGCTGTGTGGCCAAACACCCTACTACATGCTAGTGAATCAGAGCTGGTTCTCTACACAGCTCTGCACCAAGGAGATATCACGTAATACTAATTCCCATCATCCCTCACTGCTGGCATGGGTCATAGATGCTGGTGTTCTGAGTGTCCTCCTGGCTGAAACTTTTTCCTTGACTGCTTCCAAACTTCATTTTCTCCATCGTTGATTACGCTTGTAGATTTCAGGGTGAGGGACAGGGCAGAAGTGCATCTGAGTGACGGTACCTGGTAGGCGATGATAAAACTTGGATGGCAGTTGAATTGAGATCATTTAGCTCCAGTGTCTGTTCTTGAAAGTGTAGAATTTATTGTTCTGTTATTGTTTTTATTGTGCTTCTTCTCTGATGTAAAAGTCTGGGGGAGAGGTTCTGAAGAATTGCTACTTGCTCTTAAAATCGCACAGCCTCTCGCTGGAAATAGGCTTTTGGTTGATTGTAAAATGTTCGGTTTTAACTCTATAAATTTTATAATAAACTTTATGAGTAAGTCCTTTGTCAATACTGTTCTTTGGGTTTAAAGAGGAAACATCAATCAGCAACCTAGGTGACAGCAGAACACTGCAGGATTTTTCATAAAATATTTAACTGTCCTTTCAGCCCAAGGAGGTAATGACACATCAAGAGTTTTGCCTGAGAGCAGGGGTTGCTTGGTAGTGTCTTAGGGGAGGAGCTACAGAATTGTCAGGGCTATATTGTACCCTTAACTAGCATTCAATACTCCCCAAATCCAGTGCTCTTCCAGAGTGGCATCAGAATGAAATAGGAGCTTAAGTCGGTTTTGAGGAGCAGTACCTGTTGCTGACAGACAGGCTTGGCTCCCTGACAAATGTTACTGAAAACACGGGTTATTCCCCTCCTCCTCAGTACCCACTCTCCGCCTTCCTTCTCTTGTTTAGACTAATCTTTAAAAGTGATGTAACTTAAAACAGTCCAGTGTGAGTTAATCTTTGGGGCTAGCTAGTATCCTGGGAGTCGAGGTGACTAAGATCTTTTGCCTACAGATTAGGGTAATGACAAGATCAAACACTGGGATTTCCTGCAGGCAGGTATATAGCAGTAGTATCAAAGTCGAGCTAACGGAATGGGTTTTTTCCCCCCTCCCCTTCAGGTGTCGGAGATCACAATGGCTGAACAACTCCTTCCTCAGGCTTTGTATTTGAGCAATATGCGGAAAGCTGTGAAGATAAGAGAGAGAACTCCAGAAGATATTTTTAAACCTACCAATGGGATCATTCATCATTTTAAAACCATGCACCGATACACACTGGAAATGTTCAGAACTTGCCAGTTTTGTCCTCAGTTTCGGGAGATCATCCATAAAGCTCTCATTGACAGAAGCATCCAGGCTTCCCTGGAAAGCCAGAAGAAGCTCAACTGGTGTCGAGAAGTGCGGAAGCTTGTGGCCCTGAAAACGAATGGTGAGGCTTGCTCTGTTGTGCTTCCTTTGGCTGGGGAGGAGAGGCTGGGTCACCATTCATGACGTTTCTATAGCACTAGCCCGAGCTCAAATCTCTTGAGATTTAGTATAGACCCCTCAGCACAGAGACTCTGTGAGAGCCGTGTGATAAAAGCAAACATGGCTTGTGAATATTTTTATTAAGGATATTTCCTAATTGCATATATTAGGAATATATATATTTCCTAATTGCATGACCCAGTTAGGCGATTTATTTCTAAATCTAGTGACTGTTTAATCATCTGTAAAATACCCTTCCCCGACGAGTAATGTTAGAAGGCTTTACGTTCAGAAGGAACGCATAGTGTGAACGCATAGTGTGAAAACTGGTATTACTGTTGTTTCCTACTGGCATTAGCAAACGCTTGTGATGTTCATACACTTGAATTGGTGGCATTTTGTGGGTTAACCATTGCATGGCTGTTGGGGATGTGAGGGGTTCCTTTTACCTCCTCCTTTCTTACCTGGATTCCATTGCCTGTGGTCCCATAATGTGAAATGGAAAGATATTTGAGATTTTTAGCATGGATTTTAAACCTCGACCTCATAATGTTCAGGGATTCCTAGCCACTGAATTTCTTCCTGTCTGTGCTTTTCTGCCCAATGGCCTTTACTACTAATAGCTATTTCCTATTCCAAGCTTTATTGTTTTGTTTTTTAATCATTCCCCTTGAGTAAGAGTATGTAACTGATAGGAACATTCGAGCATACTGTTTCATACAGGTACAAAATTCTACCCTATGGATGCAGATAATTATTGTAGTAAGCAAGTATTATACTAGATGACTGAGAACTGGAAAAAAGAAAAAATAATAAGCAGTAGACTGTACCAGATCAATTAAATGTTCATCGCTTAAGTAAGAGCAGGAATCTCGGGTCCTTACATTGGCGACAGTCCCAGACCATCCTGATCAAAATAATATATCCAAGAGCAGAAAATCCTTGTTGACAAGGATTATCCTAAGAACATTAGCTTAATTAACTTAACTGGTACATTAACTGGCTATTTTTGACTTGGGTAACCTAGGGTGATTGGTGGACCTGTTTGTTTGTTTTCTTGTTTGTTTTGATTCTGGGGCTCTTGTACATCCCCTCAACGTCTTGCCTATGTTTTTGAGACACAGATTCTTAGAAACATAGGTAGAAAGAAAACTGGGGCTAGCTACTGTCTGCATTGTTGTTCGCATTAAATTAAGTGATGTGTGGTAGGTAACTATGTTAAGTCATCCTCAAGAGGTCTGACAATTTGTGGTTTTAACCCTTTACCATTCTGAAAAAAAAGAGATGGCGTCAACTTTGGGAGGGGTGGAAACCGAGATTCTGCCAAATTAGAAATGTGATAGGAAGGAGGCCTTATTATAATCAATAGAATTAACTCGTATTTTGTTCCATTTCCTTATGAAAGGAAATGCTGTACTTCCATGGAATATAAATATAATAAACACTTATTTTGCAAACGTATGCCATTTAAATCAACAAGGAGTCACTATAAATAAAACTACAAAAGCAACTGCCTTTTGATAACATTTTCTGGGAAATAGGGATTTTTAGGCTTAGAATCTTTTTTCCATTTTTAAGAAAATTCCTTAAAATTCTGCTAGAGGAAGAAAAGATGTTTAAGGGAGGAGGAAAACAAATGACTTTTCTTCTTTGATTTTTATTAGCCCATTTTGTTTTAATACCTCCCCTGATACGAAGGTTCTTCAAAGGCAATGGTCTGTTTGGGGAGGGGGTGATTCACAAGCTTGCATTTGAGGATATGAGACCGCAGTGAATGAGGAAGGGAGTAGGTGGCATAAAATTGAAACTTCATGTGAAAAATTCCAGCGTCTATTGGCTGCAGCGATTTCACTTGTATAATGAGTAGCCCTATTCCAACTCACCCTGACCACACCCACTTGGAAAGTCCAGGGTGCACTTCGCAGTTTAAATGTCTACACACCAGAACAAAAAGTACAATAGCTGTTGCTCAATTGCTAGTCAAATAACTTAGCACTGGGGAATTCCAGATGTTACTTAGGGAATTTTATACTGGTGCATCTCAATAAAGAACTGAAAGTAAGCACAAGAAGAAGAAAAAAAGCCTTATCTTTGCTCTAGATTTTGCAAAGGGGAAATTTCAACAGAATGCAATCGTTGCCACACTTCTGCCAAGACACAAGGCTTGAGTGATCTTTTTAGTTCATGTGTTTGGATACTTACTTAGCTAGTTTTTCCAAGTGTGTAAATTGAAGGAATGCTGTCTGGATATATATTTGAGATTTTTGTTATGTTTTGTTTTTTACAGTTTGACAGCAATTAAAATTTTATAAAAATTTCAGCAGTTTATTGCCCTTATTATAGAGTAATGTAAGAAACAGATTAATTTTTCTTTATACAAACTATTTTGCCCTTGCCAAAGGAGATTAAGGAGCTAATGTTTTTGTTTTAAACACTCTCCCAAAATGTTTGTTATTTGAGAATTGAAACAAATGCAGTCTATTGAATTGTGAGTTTTAACTTGGAAAAGTCACCAATTAATGGAATGAAATTAGACCTTTTTTTTAATCTCAAAATATCAGCCCTAAACACTGAATTATTTTCAAACTTAGACACCCAAGTACTTTTTAGCGTTTACTTTATTTATTTATTTTTTATTTTTATTTTTTGAGTTGGAGTCGCACTCCGTCACTCAGACTGGAGTGCAGTGGCCACTCCCAGCCACTGCAGTCTCGACCTGCTGGGCTCCAGAGATCCTTCCGACTCAGCCTTCCAAGTAGCTGGAACCACAGGCATACGCTACCACTCCCAGTTAATTTTTTATTTATTGTAGAGATGAGGTCTCACCAAGTTGCCCAGGCAGGTCTCAAACCCGCGGCTCAGGCAATCCACTCACCTTGGCCTCCCAAAGTGCTGGGATTACAGGCTGAGCCACCGAGCCCGGCCACTTTTTAGCTTTTAAAGAGGACTTTACAATTGCAAATAAACAGGTTCATATAAGGAATTATTAGAAGCCAGGATTGGCAGGCTGTAGGTAATTCAGTATTGTCAACCCACTTTACAAACCAGGAGAGGAAACTCCCAGGTCCCAAAGGCAAAGTGGAATGGTCAAGTCATTTACCACTGAGTCATAGCCAGACCGTCCCTGTCTAGCCAGCCATGCCTGTTTCCTGGTTTGTGCATGCTGTCCTGTGTGTGTGTGTGTGTGTGTGTGTGTGTGTGTGTGTCTTCCTTAGAGTTAGAGAGCAGTAGTGCCATTGCCTTTGCTAGCAAATCAAGGAATGATAGAAAGATATGAGGCTTTAGAGATCATAATCCAGTACCCTCATGTCTCAAAGAGGGGAAATTCCCAGAGAGCCTAAAGGATCTCCCCAAAGTCACCTAAACTAGTTAGGAGCAGAGCTAAGCTGGAACCAAGGTCCCTGGGTTCCTTTGCTCTATTAGTATCATTCATGAAGAATGAATGATACTAATATGTGGGGTACAATTCAGGGTTAGATATACAGATGTTCATTATGCAGGTACCCCTGTTGATGAGGTGTGCTCCCCGGCTCCCCCGGCAGATTACCACTTCTTAAAGGTGTCATCACCTTGTGGAATGTCAGTTGGCCCTTGACTAAGAAATTAAACCAAATGAAGTCATTCAGTCCCCTCTCATGGCAGTAGGGCTAGTTTATTCTGAAAGCCTTTACTGAGCCTTAAATCCAGATGACTTGACTCTGCTTCTCTTCCCTTCCCTTCTGTCCTCAGGTGATGGCAACTGCCTCATGCATGCGGCTTCTCAGTACATGTGGGGTGTTCAGGACACAGACTTGGTTCTGCGGAAGGCACTCTTCAGCACACTTAAGGAGACAGACACACGCAACTTCAAGTTTCGCTGGCAACTAGAGTCTCTCAAATCTCAGGAATTTGTGGAAACGGGGCTTTGTTATGACACTCGGGTATGTTTTATCCCCTCTTTAAGCATCTATTGGTAGAGCTTTCTGGTGGGTTAAGGTTACCCTGGGCCAGTCCCTGCCCTTCAGGAGCATGTGATGGACTAGGTCATAAGAATTTGGCCAAGTACAACATACTCGAACCCACAGGCTCAGGCAGTCCTCTCACCTCGGCCTCCCAAAGTGCTGGGATTATAGGTGTGAGCCACCATGCCCGATCAAGCACAACATACTCAATGGATGGAAAACACCAGAAACCACATGTGGGATTAACCTGAGGCTTTGCCACTGCTTTTGGATAACAGATTTCCAGCTGTGAATCTCTGCATTTTAGATGCAAGTCTTCTGTCCATGACCTTTTCCTTTGGCATTCTTGTTTTTTGGTTTGATTGCCCTCAGCATGCTTTGCTGAGTCAGCCAGTCAGTTAAGACACATGTCTTCCCATTCTCGGGCACAAGTTTGGAATTTTTGTGTACATTTGGATGAGGGGCTTCAGTGTTTTGCCTCATGAGGGACTTTTTTTGAAAGCAGGTGCTGTTCCCATCCTCCTCCTCTCCTGAGTTTGCCTTGTAGTGGAAAAAAGTAAAGGAAGGAAAACCAAAATGGGGGGAAAGGGGTGACCATTTGAATGATGGTTTCATGGAAAGAAACAAAATAAGCTGAGTGCTATAAATGAATAATCACAGAGTGATGTCGGAGTGACTGTTTAATGCAGAATACACTCAGTTTCTTTTCCCTTCACCTCTCTCCCCTTAGAACTGGAATGATGAATGGGACAACCTTGTGAAAATGGCTTCCACAGACATGCCAGTGGCCCGAAGCAGTCTTCAGTATAATTCACTGGAAGAAATACACATATTTGTCCTTTGCAACATCCTCAGAAGGCCTGTCATTGTCATTTCAGGTGAGATGCCTGCAGATCGCTTATCTGTATTTAAGTGCTTTTCAGCTTTAATGCAGTGACTCAGGGAAAATCCACACTACCAAAGTTACAGGTAACAATTAGTTAAATGGAATTTGATGAAAGTCACCTCAGGGCCTAATTGTTGTATTCTCGTTCCTTGAACAGACAAAATGCTAAGAAGTCTGGAGTCGGGTTCCAATTTCGCACCTTTGAAAGTGGGTGGAATTTACTTGCCTCTCCACTGGCCTGCCCAGGAGTGCTACCGATTTCCCATCATTCTCGGCTACGACAGCCAACACTTTGTACCCCTAGTGACCCTGAAGGACAGTGGGCCTGGTGAGAATTCTGCATCAATTCACATTCATAACTCCTGTTAGATACTGCAACATCAGAGTTTGCACTGTTGCTCCTTATTAAAATCATATTATTTAAGTGTATCATTTGGACTTAAATATATCACTCTATCATTCGTCTGGTTAGTAACAGTGATGCAATAGCAGTAATTATCATACCACCTATAGCTCAGTGAGTATGACTTGGACAGTACTCTTGGCATGTTAATTGCAAGTAGGAGACATATATATACATATCACTACTGCCACTATTACTACATGATAAATTAGGGCACACACAACCCTTAATACAGTGCCTGGCATGGAGCAGGTAAATGTCTGTCAAGTTAGCTATTATTTTTATAGTTTCATGTGCAGTAAGCACTGTGCTAAGTGCTATAGGTATTTTATTTTATTCCGTTTTATACTCACAGCATTCCTGTGAGACGTAGGCATTGGTAGCCTTATTTTACAGATGAGGCAGTTGAAGCTCAGGAGGTTAAATAACTGGCCTAATGTCACATGGCTAGATAGTGACAAAACCAGGATTCAAACTCAGGTCAGTCCGATTCTGAAGCGTGAGAATTTAACCAGTAAGATCTGCTGCCTCCCAGCTCATTACTGTTCTGAGCTTCCTGGAAATAATGTATTTTATATTTACAGCACATTTTATTTACTCATTTGGATTTAACTGTGGCTAGGTAATACTTTTCTATTTTGTAAACTATATTTTCTGTATTTTAAAAATGTAATTTATATATAAATATATGACCTCATTCAGTAAAGCACTGTTTTACTTTTGTGTTGTTTTTTTTTTCACCCTCAGAAATCCGGGCTGTTCCACTTGTTAACAGAGACCGAGGAAGATTTGAAGACTTAAAAGTTCACTTTTTGACAGACCCTGAGAATGAGATGAAGGAAAAACTCTTAAAGGAATACTTGATGGTGATCGAAATCCCTGTCCAAGGCTGGGACCATGGCACGACTCATCTCATCAATGCTGCAAAGTAAGCAGCTTAGGTTTAGCTCTATTCCTTGTCGTCTGTCACTGTTTGTACTTCAGTCATGTGAGCAGCTGCCACACAGAAGCTCAACAATAAAGTCATTTGTAGTCAGTTTCCACCAATGTGAAACAAATTCAGAATCATAGCCGGGCTCGGTGACTCAGCCTGTAATCCCGCACTTTGGGAGGCTGAGGTGAATGGATTGCCTGAGCCCGCGGGTTCGAGACCCGCCTGGGCAACTTGGTGAGACCTCATCTCTTCAATAAATCAAAAAAAATTAGCCGGGCGTGGTAGCGCGTGCCTGTAGTTCCGGCTACTTGGAAGGCTGAGGCGGAAGGATCACCGGAGCCCAGCAGGTCGAGGCTGCGGTGGCCAGGAGCGTCCACGGCACTCTAGTCTGGGCAACAGAGTGAGACTCCAACTCAAAAAAAAAAAAAATTCAGAATCATGAGCAGGGTTAGAAAGGATCTCCGAAGGTAGTACTAACTTTGATTCAAATGGGAACGAATAATTTATCCATAATGATTTTCTTGGCTGTCTGGATGCTAAGAGGCAGAATTGTGGGTTTTAAAAGTACATTTACATCAAGGATAGTTATTTGTTTTTTTAATTGATCTAGTACCTATTTAAAACATCAAGTGAAAACACTTGGAGACAAAAGCCTTTTTCTCCTGGCTTCTTGGTAAGGACAGACACATCGGATACAGACTGAGTTGGAGAATGGGTCCACGTGACAGATTTTGCCACATGGGAATGGAAGGAGTACACACAGTATACACATGGGACACGTAGTGCAGGTATCCAGTCTTTAAACACCGGCTTTATGTTAAACATGCCTGTTTCTGAGCACTGCAAGAGATGACAATGAGGGCGTAAGATCATTAGTTTCTCAAAGTGGAGGTTTGCAAATTACAGAGTCAGAAGTAAATAGACAGCACCTTTGGGTGTGTCTGACTCTTAATTACTCATGGTAGCTAACGCTGGTAGAGACCAGAAGCAAAACAGAACACAAAGTTCCAAAGTAATTTATACTATAGATTAGTACCAAATGAATTTGATCTCTGAGAAGTTAGAAAGTAAAAATGACTTTTTAAAGTAGCAGTAGAGCCATAAGATGCAGAGGCAGCCCCAGAGTAACCTGTCCTTAGAACTCTCTATAATTTGGAGTGGACCAAGATTGGTTAAATGCGACTGTGATTTTGAAAATGATGAGGTCATTGCCTTGCTAAGTTATGGTGTGGTCGTGTGCCCTTTGAGCTATGTCCGGGCCATGTTTCCTGGCTTTGGCCCTCTCCCCTACCTTGAGGAGGTGAATCTCCTCTTTCTCATTTTCTGTCTCTCCAATTTACTTTCTAAATAAGCTATATTTTTTAATCTAAAAAAAAAAGAAAATGATGACATCTTCTGAGCAGATGAACTTCGATCATATTTGACTATAGACCATGTTAGTAATGTATGTGGGACTGCCTTGTGCTAGAAGGATAAGCTTTTCTTTCTTTCTCTCTTTTTTTTTTTTTTTTGGTTATTTTATTTATTTATTTATTTATTATAAAGATGTGGGGTACAATTCAGGGTTAGGTATACAAACGTTGATTATACAGGTACCCTTGTTGACAAGGTATGCCCCTCCCTCCCCTAGCAGTTTCCCTCAACTGCCAGTCCCACCTTCCCTCCCCTGACAGTTTCCCACTACTGCCAATCCCTTTCTTATAGTATTACAATTGTTCGAGGTCCGCTTATGAGCGAGAACATATGGTCCTCTGTTCTTTGTTTCTGTGATAGATCACTGAGTATGATCGAGTCTAAATCCACCCAGTAGAAGGACAAGCTTTTCATCCTAGGCCTGTGTAAACAGTGAATGGCTAGAAAAGTTATGGTTGCCATCCGCATTCTAAAAGTTCGTTCTCTGAGCTAATGGCATGAAATCTTGTGTGTGATCTTTTTGTAGTCTCATATTTTTCCTCTCTGTCTTCAGGTTGGATGAAGCTAACTTACCCAAAGAAATCAACCTGGTAGATGATTACTTTGAGCTTGTTCAGCACGAGTACAAGAAATGGCAGGAAAACAACGAGCAGGGGAGGAGGGAGGCGCATGCTCAGAACCCTTTGGAGCCCTCCGTGCCCCAGCTTTCTCTCATGGATGTAAAATGTGAAACGCCCAACTGTCCTTTCTTCATGTCCGTGAACACCCAGCCTTTATGCCACGAATGCTCAGAGAGGCGGCAAAAGAATCAAAACAAACTCCCAAAGTTGAACTCCAAGCCAGGCCCCGAGGGGCTCCCTGGCATGGTGCTGGGGGCCTCTCGGGGAGAGCCCTTGGCTTGGAACCCCGAGGAGATGGCTGGGGGGCCTCACTCGGCTCCACCGACGGCGCCCAGCCTTTTCCTGTTCAGTGAGACCACCGCCATGAAGTGCAGGAGCCCTGGCTGCCCGTTCACGCTGAACGTGCAGCACAACGGATTTTGTGAGCGCTGCCACAATGCCCGGCAGCTACATGCCAGCCACACTGCAGACCGCATGAGGCATCTAGATCCCGGGAAGTGCCAAGCCTGCCTCCAGGATGTCACCAGGACATTTAATGGGATCTGCAGTACTTGCTTCAAAAGGACTACAGCAGAGCCCTCCCCCAGCCTCCCTCCCTCCTGTCACCAGCGGTCCAAGTCGGACCCGTCACAGCTCAGCCGGAGTATCTCCCCTCATTCTTGCCACAGAGCTGGAAATGACATCCCCTCTGGCTGTCTCTCTCAGGCCATACGGACTCCAGGGGACAGGATGGGTATGAGCAAGTGCAGAAAAGCTGGATGCATGTATTTTGGGACTCCAGAAAACAAAGGCTTCTGCACACTGTGTTTCATCGAGTACAGAGAAAATAAACGTGAGTGAAATGGTTGATTTCCTGCTGCGGCACTACTGTCAAGGAGTTTCATTATTCTCGAGCTTTAAGAAAAGGAGTCCATCTGGGCAGTCAGGCAGACTGGTCAGAACCCACCATGCTTTTCTACCGACTTGTGCACGGAGACAGACATGGTGGCTCTGCCAGCTGCACATGGAAGCAAAAGGCACTATGGGATTGCAGCAACCTCTGGATACCACATTCCAGAAACCAGAGTGCCCTGTAGGTTAGAGTACATGGAATTTGCTTTTGTAAGGCCATCCAGTGTCTGGCATTTATAAGATAGAATTTAAATTGCAACGTGGGCATAATAGAGACTCTCAAAATCTGAAGTCTAGTAGCTAGAGAGAGGGAAGTCTCCACTGACATTGTCATGGGTTTTTTTGAGTTGGAATCTCATTCTTGTCACCCAGGCTGGAGTGCAGTGGCACGCTCACGGCCACCACAGCCTCGACCTGCTGGGCTCAGGCAATCCTTCCCACCTCAGCCTTCCAAGTAACTGGAACTACAGACACATGCCACCATGCCCTGCTAGTTTTTTGTGTGTGGGTGTGATTTATTGTAGAGACAAGGTCTCACCAAGTTGCCCAGGCTGGTCTCAAACCCCCGGGCTCAGATGATCCTCTCACCTCGGCCTCCCAAAGTGCTGGGATTATAGGCTAAATCACCACACCTGACCTCCACTGACATTGTAAGGAAACATGTGGTTCTGGAAATCTCTCAGTTTTGAAAGAAGGGTGGGCAGTTAGTGTCTGCTCTTTGCTCTGTTACTGTGGCTATCAGTGCTCCATGTTCAAAGTAAGAGATTTGTTAAGCCAAAGATGTTTCAATAATAATTATTTTGCTGTAATTATAAAAGGCTGGTCATATCTATCTATCAATCTCTCTCTCTCTGTATGTATATAATAGGCACACAGACACACATATATTTATTTATTTATTTAGGGCTGGCCCAACCTGTATTTGGAACCCATTTAATTCTCTAATGTCAGTGTTTCTATATCTGCGGGGTAACCCCTGTGTGTTACTGATAAACACCAACTCTCTTGTAGATTTTGTCGCTGCCTCAGGGAAAGCCAGTCCCACAGCCTCCAGGTTCCAGAACACCGTTCCGTGCCTGGGGAGGGAATGTGGCACCCTCGGAAGCACCATGTTTGAAGGATACTGTCAGAAGTGTTTCATTGAAGCTCAGAATCAAAGATTTCATGAAGCCAAAAGGACTGAAGAGCAACTGGTAAGACCTTTTGAAGAACTTCCCCCTCCTGTGTGTCAGGGCCTCCTTGCTGGAGCAGTTTCTTCAGTTTCACTGGGGCTCCCTGCGTCAGAAGTACTGTCTATTTTCATGGCCTAAGTATACTTTAGAATTTATTTTAAAAAGCAAATGATATCAGCCTAGCATAAGACTTCTCCCAGCCTCCCAAAAGCCAGAGGTGATCAGGGACTTCTTTGATTTATAGTAAAAGCACAGACTTCTAAAATGCACCCTTTCTTAAATAACCCTTTATCCTGAGGAGAGAGTGGGCAGAGTTTCCCAGGGGCCTCCACTTGACAGCATATCAGAAAAGGAAGCTTTGACAGATAGGTGCATCTCCTGCTGTCTTCAGAACAGTAGGGAAACTTTCTAAAGAAGAGTAGCTGGTTATTAGTCCCGACAGAGGAGAGCTGAGCCAAGACTGCAGGCTCCTGTATCAGGACTAGTGGTTCCCCTCGGCCTCCCTGGGGCCAGGCCAGCTCTCCTTGGGATGGGAAGGAAATGTCTTTGGAGAGCTCTGGCTCGTAGACTACACATGCATGCTTGTTCCCTTGCTCAGGCAGATAAAGCTCTTTATAGAGCTCTTTCACACTGCCACATGAGTTCTCACTGTGTTCTCCTGAGAAATGTGAGTGACAGTCTGTCTGTTCTTTCCACTCAGAGATCGAGCCAGCACAGAGACGTGCCTCGAACCACACAGAGTGCCTCAAGGCCCAAGTGTGCCCAGGCCTCCTGCAAGAACATCCTGGCCTGCCGCAGCGAAGAACTTTGCATGGAGTGCCAGCACCCCAACCAGCGGGTGGGCCCGGGGGCCCACCGGGGGGAGCCCGCTCCGGAAGAGCCCCCCAAGCAGCGCTGCCGGGCCCCCGCCTGTGATCACTTTGGCAATGCCAAGTGTAACGGCTACTGCAACGAGTGCTTTCAGTTCAAGCAGATGTATGGCTAACTGGAAACAGGGGGCCCAGCCCCCCCAAGAAGAGGGGCTTGCAGCTGCCGGCCACCATGGTGCTATCTTCTAAACCCTCAGCTGCCACTGGAGGGTCAGTCCCTGCCACAGTGGGCTCGAGGGTGTCTTTGAGCAGAGGAGGAAAGATAAGCTCTTTGTCATGCCATGATGCTCGTGTTTGGTAATCAGGGAGTGTTCCCAGGTGGCCTTAGAGAGCACAGCTTGTGACTGGCAGTGGATGACACCAGATTCAGCCCAGGGCTCCTCCTCTCCTACCAAGCGGAGGCCAGGAACTTCTCTGGACTTGGCCGGTGTGCTAGGACTGGCCACGGCCCCTGCAACTGGCCCTCGTGCATTGTGTCATCATCTCGGGAGAGAAGGAAAAAGACATGCAATCAGGCCATTGGGAAACCCGGAGCCATTCTACCTAGCCTCCTTCAGTGTTTCCCAGAGTCATGAAGTGGAAGCATCGCGGCACCAAGGCCCTTGCAAGAAGTTCAAGGAAACTCAGGGAAAATGGACCTATTCGGAGAGTGTCAGTAGTTAGTGGTTTTCCCTGCCTGCCTAGTTCCTTTCCTGGCGTCCTGACAGAAAAGCAGAACCATCCACGGACTGTGATTTGGAGGCTGCTGAGACTGAACATGTTCATGTTGAAAAGAAAACAGGCTGCTCTTTACAATACACACCTTTTAAAAATCAAAATATTTTAGTGGGAAGACGTGGAACTCTTTAGCTCACCACTGTCTTCACTTCTAAAGAGGTTAGCTTGAACTGAGGTGTGTGTAAAAACGTGTACATATATAATATACCCTTATATTATGTATGAGGGATTTTTTTTTATTCTATTGAAATGCTGCCCTAGAGGTATCAATAGAAAGCAATAATAATAACCTGTTTTCTGGTTGTTGTTGGGGCATGAATTTGCATGAATTCATAGTTTGCATGAACTCAACCCGCTGCCTTTTTAAAGGGAGCTCTCCAGTTTTGTGTGTCATTCACTTTATTTATTTTATTACAAACTTCAAGGTTATTTAAATGAAGATATTTCTTCCGCTCTGGGGAAAATGCTGCAGTGTCTGCCTGAGTGAACGCATTTGCTTTGGGTCAGGTTATGGAACCAGGCAAGTTCCTGACCACAGTGAGGAAGTTGGCCTCTGATTCCCTTTGCTTCCCTCCTCAGGAAAGAAGGAATTGGATCAAGAGTCAGTTTGCTAAAGTCTTACACTTCTCCTTATGAAACTCCAGCCATATGAGAAGAAACTGTTCTCTGTTCTCTGTGTTCTATAGCTGCCTGGGTGTCCTACCTCCTCGGAGGGAAGGAGCAGGGACGAGACTGAGGATGGTCACAGGAAAAGATGTGGCCTTTCACGATGGTTCTGTTTGCTGTGTCCTGGGGGGTTGGCCAGTCACCTTGCATCCTATCATACCCCAGCATTGGGACAGCAAAATTCAGTGACCGTGTGAGGAAATTTCTGTCTGTCCTTGGCTTGCAGTTTCTCTGTGTGCTTTGTGTCGCTGTCATATTTGCTCTAGAATACAAGGAGGGGAAATGCATTTTCCCCAGAGCTAAAGGCTGCCATTTTGGAGGTCTGGGATTATGACATGAAGACATTTGTGATCTATAACCCTACATAGCCTTTACTCATATTATTAGACATGTTTTCCATTTGGAGCACCCTAAGTGTTTTCCTCTGGCATAAATCTTTATGATTTCTTTCTAAGAGTGTCAAATAAACTCCAGTGTTGTCATCTAGTTCTCTTAAAGTTGATATCTTATTATTTTGTGTCTACCAATATTTTCATTCTTAATGTGAAAAAATGGAATTATTTATACTTATACAAGGTATTTGAAATTTGCACATTTAGTTGTCTCCAGTAGAAAACTGTCTACTCTTATTGGATTTCTTCAAGTTTTCCTAAATAAATGTAACTTTTCACAAGAGTCAATATTAAAAAATAAATTATTTAAGAACAAAATTGGATGTTTTCTGATGATGAATGCTGAGAGAAAAAGGCTCAAGTATGAATAAGACAGTGCTTCCCAAACACCTTCTTTTAATGTACACCTGGGCAGTGGTACATTTTCTGTAGATCCATTGAGGTAAGGAAGCTTTATAATTACAATAACTGCACGAGGGTAGGGCTGTGTGCTCAAGCACAAACCTCGGGTCTAACAGCCAGGACACTGAGGCCCCGATGGGAGGGAAAAAAAAGTGCAGGCCGGGCATGGTGGCTCACACCTATAATCCCAGCACTTTGGGAGGCAGAGGCAAGAGAATTGCCTGAGCTCAGGAGTTTGAGACCAACCTGGGCAGCATGGCAAGACCTCATCTCTACCATAAATCAAAAAATTAACCAGGCATGATAGCACATGCCTGTGGTTCCAGTTACTTGGAAAGCTAGAGTGGAAGGATCACCTGAGCCCAGCAGGTCGAGGCTGCGGTGGCCATGAGCATGTCCCTGCACTCCAGCTTGGGTAACAAAGTGAGACCAATGACTCAAAAAAAAGAACTAGGACCCATGCTTCTCCATAGGTCCTTGCCCTAAGCGTTCATAAAGTGAAGAAAGAAAACAAAAGAAGAGCAGGAGAGAAAGGCAGGGAATGGAGAAGTAGATAGGCAGAGAGGAAGGAAGACTGAGGTAAGACACCATGGGTCAGTGACATCAGAAGAGGCGGCATGGCTGTGATGGGTCCCAGAAATGGGAAATTATCAAATAGCACACTCTTCCACCCACAAGCCCTCAAATCCTCCTCCTACTCAGTTCAACTATACCCACAGAAGCCTGATTCAGGAGAACTGTGAAGCTCTCAGAAGCTTTTGTTTTTTTAACCTTCCCAGGTGATTCTGATAATCAACCAGACTTTTTTTTTTTGAGTTGGAGTTCCACTCTGCCGCCCAGGCTGGAATGCAGTGGCAAACTCATGACCACCCCAGCGTCGACCAGCTGAGCTCAGGCAATCCTTCCACATCAGCTTTCCAAGTAACTGTAACCACAGGTTGGTGCCCCCACACCCAGCTAAGTTTTTTGATTTATTTTAGAGACGAGGTCTCGCCAAGTTGCCCAGGATGGTCTCGAATCCCTGGACTCAGGCAATCCTCTTGCCTCAGCCTCTCAAAGTGCTGGGATTATAGGCTTGAGCCACTGTGCCCGGTCTATCAGCCAGACTTTAGAACCACACTTTAAAAAAATTATTTATAACTTTTTTAACTTGCAGAAAACGTTAATAAACAAAGAAGTAGAAAATAATATCATGAATCCTAACATATCCATCTTCCAGTTTCCACGATAATCAACATGTTATTGAATTTGTTTCATGTATCACCCCCTCTTCTTTTACTTGCTAGACTGTTTGAAATCTCAGACATTGTGTATTGTGTCCTCGCATCCACAGATACTTGTGTGCTTCTTTTGCTTGCCATAACCACGGCAGCCATGAGTTCTGCAGCGGGCTGTGGTCCCTGCGATGGCAGCTCTGTCTGGCTGCCGCCTTGGCACTTGACTCAAATTTGGGGGCTTCCTCACCCGTGGCTTTCCAAAACTGTTGTTCCTCTCCAACACAGTGGAGACAGTGGAAAAAGACTGTTTGCCATCAAACCTTCTGGGTTCTCTGTCTGCCATTTTTTGAAATTATTGAGAATCTGCATTTTGTTGACTAAGATTCTGGTAGCAATTGGCATAACTCTGGTGAATAAGCTGAATTAACAGAAGTCCCAAAAGGCTATATCCCAGAACACTGGGAATATTACAAGCTTCCTATATCAAGATGGGTTGCCTTTTTTTTTTGAGTAGGACTCTCACTCTGTCACCCAGTCCAGAGGGCAATGGCACGCTCCTGGCCACCACAGCCTTGACCTGTTGGGCTCAGGTGATCCTTCTGCCTCAGCCTTCCAAGTAACTGGAACTACAGGTACATGCCACCATGCCAAGCTAATTTTTTGATTTATTGTAGAGATGAGGTCTTGCCAAGTTGCCCAGGCTGGTCTCAAACCCATGGACTCAGGGATTGCCTTTACTTTCTTTGATGGTCCTGAAAAGAATTATGAGAGAGCAATGGTTACCCTTCAGATAGAAGCCAAAAAGACTGAATTACAATTAAAGGAGCTGGAAGTCTGAAGATTAATGCATGAGAGAGGTGGATCCTGATACCAATATGTGACCACTGATAAGGCGCTTATTGATCATTCTCCAAAAGCAACTTCCAATAACGAATCATTTATCTCTCTAAATATCAAGTATATTCTCTTTAGTGGAAAATAAATTTATAAATATCTGTATTTTTGCTCTCTGTGATAAATAAAAGAGCTTATTCCATGACTGTTTCTCAATGTTTGTTCAGATTAAGGCTTTGACCTTGGGGTTTTGACTTTCTCTATTAAGAAGATTTGAACAAAAACTGGATAAATAACAATTTTGTGAGCTACTAAAGTTATGGTAACTTTGCTAGTGTTAGTGTTTTATTTGTCTGATAAAGGGAAGTTATAGGAAAGAAGTCTAATTACATTAAACATCAGTAAGTATAGTAGTTTGTACAAGTGTCTATATTGCGAACATCTGGATTATTGAGGATTTTAAGTTGCACAAGAAATATTGAGCCAACTATATAAAACGCTAACACCTTAATAAACAGATTTTTTTTTTCTTGAGTTGGAGTCACTCTGCTGCCCACGCTGGAGTGCAGTGGCACGCTCACAGCTACCACAGCCTTGATCTGTTGGGCTCAGGTTGTCCTTCCGCCTCAGCCTTCCAAGTAGCTGGAACTACAGGCACACGCCACCATACCTGGATAATTTTTTTTTAATTTACTGTAGAGACGAAGTCTCACCAAGTTGCCCAGGCTGGTCTTGAACCCTTGGACTCAGGCAATCCTCTCACCTTGGCCTCCCAAAGTACTGGGATTACAGACTTGAGCCACAGCACCCAGGGTGTGTTTTTTTTTTTTTTTTTGTAGGGTCTCACTCTGTTGCTCAGGCTGGAGTGCAGTGAGATGATCATGGCTCACCACAGCCTCGACCTCCTGGGCTCAGATCATCCTTCCTCCTCAGCCTCCTGAGCAGCTGGGACTATAAGCACATGCGGCCACACCTGGTTAATTCTTTATTTTAAATTTTTGGGCTACTCTCAAACTCCTGTGTTCAAGCAATCCTCCCACCTCAGCCTTCCAAAGTGCTGGGATTACAGGTGTAAGCCACCACACCCAGTATATATTCTAATTTCTCAGATTGTTCACTGTACTAGACAAAGTACTATTGCTTTTGATTATGGCTTTTTTATTCTGTAATAGTCTCTTTTAATTTTTCACATCATTAATTTGTTAGAGCAGTTGCGTCATTTGTTCTGTAGAGTATTCCACATTCTGGATTTGGTTGACTGCTTTCTTATGGTGTCATTTAACTTCTATACTTCCTATTAGATTTTGGTTCAATGAGGCAAGAATCATTCGCAGATGGTACTATGTCTCCTTATGCATCCCATCCTGTATGAGCCATATGAATGTTGGCCCAGAGGAATCACAAAATCTCAAAATGGACCTCCTCCTTTTTTCTCCATCTTCTCTTCCACCTCTCACCGGGTATTAGAAATTATAGTTCTTCAACCAGCATGATGAACATAAGCATTTGACCATAAGTCATGAGGATTTCCAAAATAGGAAGTGACTTAGAGTTAGCAAATTATCTCTGACTCAGAAGATTGGCACATAGGGAAACAGAGCAGGTTTTGAGGACATCAAGCAAGCCAGTTAGAGCAGGGCTCCCACTTGGGGTGTGGACCCACCTCTGGGAGTTGGGAGCCCTATGAGGTACAATTGTCATATATGTCCTGTTATATGCTGCAGTGTGTCTTCTTTTTTTTTTGTCTGAACTGGCTTTCTTCAGAATCTCAAAGAACTTGATAACTTTCCAAACGAGTAAAGACCTTAGGAATTCAAAGGCTGAAAAATAAAGCTTGGTAGGAACTAGCTTTGCTTCGGCTTGCCCAGATACTCACTCCCAGTGCAGGATGCCACCTTGGGGAGATCATGTCATCTGAAACTGACCTCATCATGTTTCATGCCTACCCTCTTCTTTCCATGCTGAGAGATGGAAGGGCATTATCATCTTCCCAGTTACCTCTAGATGTTTTCCCCACCTCCCACATCCAAACTTTTAAGTGTGTTTCCAAAATGTCTGTCAAATCCACCTCCCACCGTCTCCTGCTCTAGCTTGAGCCTGAGTCTCCTTCTGTCCCTTTGCCTCCAGCCTTCCCTTCCAGCCTGCTCTCTAGTTGGACCTTCACTAGCTACTTAGACTTGTAAATTAGGCTGGGATATGTGTTTCCTCTGATTAAGACTCCCTGACAGTTATCTATGGCTCCAAAAGCCTAAAGCAGGGTGCATGCCACCAGGTGGTGCAGGAATAAAATAGGAGACCTCTAAGTTTATTTTTTAATCCTAGACACTATTATATAAATCATATCTTGCTAATATTTGATATACGAATGGACACTAGTGTTCTCCCTTTTTCGGCATCCGTGGGTCACTATCACTGTGTGCGTTGCTCAGCTAGGAGGGGATGCCAGAGGCACTTTCGTGCATTCATTCGTTCAGAAACAATGCAGATGTGCCACCTGCAAACTCTATTACCTGCACACTTAAACTTGGTAACCAAGTTCTCCAGTCTGTTTAAAAGTTATTTAAGGCTGGGCGTAGTGGCTCACCCCTATAATCCCAGTACTCTGGGAGACTGAGGTGAGAGGATTGTCTGAGCCCATGGGTTTGAGACCAGCCTGGTTAACTTTGTGAGACCTCATCTCTACAATAAATTTTTTAAAAAATAGCCAGGTATGGTGGTGTGTGCATGTAGTTCCACTTACTTGGAAGGATGAGGCAGAAGAATCACCTGAGCCCAGCAGGTCATAGCTGCGGTGGTCTGAGCATGCCACCGCACTCTAGCCCGGGTGACAGAGTGAGACTCCAACTCGAAAAACAAAAAAGTTACCCAAATGAAAAGTTCAGGGGTTTTGAACCCATTGTTTTGGGAATACTGACTTATCCTTACACCTTCCTGACAAATTGACATTGAAGAAGATGGAAATTTACTAGTTAAGTTTCTTTTTTTTTTTTTTGAATCAGAGTCTCACTCTGTCGC
>NW_007253048.1:167698-171057 GCF_000164805.1 Carlito syrichta
AGGCGATCCTTCTGCCACAGCCTTCCAAAGTGCTGGAATGACAGATGTGAACCACCATGCCTAGTTAATTTTTTTTTTTTTATTGTAGAGATGAGGTCTCACCAAGTTGCCCAGGCTGATCTCGAACCTGTGAGCTTAGGCAATCTTCTCACCTTGACCACCCAAAGCGCTAGGATTATAGGTGGAAGCCACTGTACCTTTTTTTTTTAGTACTAGTTGAGTTTCAAGAAAAACATTTGCATTCTTAATCACTAAGAATGAAATGTAATTAATCGTGAATTAGGAAGCACACCCAATTATTTTTTTCTACCCATCTTCTATTTTTTTCTATTTTCTTGTGATGTCTTTTTTTAGCTCTGGTCATCACTGGTATCAATAATTACAATGAAGTGAATTAGAATCAGATTTTGGAATGGTTTTTTCACAAAGTGATATGCAATCTTAAAAAATAAAATGCTGACACAGACCAGGCATGGTGGCTCATGCCTATAGTCCCAGCACTCTGGAAGGCCAAAGTGGGAATATTGTCTGAACCCAGGTATTCAAACCCAGCTTCTGCAACATAGTGAGACCTCGTCTTTACAAAAAAATTCAAAAAGTTACCTGGCGGCCAGGCTCGGTAGCTCAGCCTACAATCCCAGCACTTTGGGAGGCTGAGGCGAGTGGATTGCCTGAGCTCACGGGTTCGAGACCAGCCCCAGCAACTTGGTAAGACCTCACCTCTACAATAAATCAAAAACTTAGCAGGGCACAGTAGCACACGCCTGTAGTTCCGGCGATTTGGAACGCTGAGGCTGTCCCAGAGGCGGAAGGATCATCGGAGCCCAGCAAGTCAACACCAGGGTGGCCATGAGCCTGCCACTGCACTCCAGCCTGGGCAAGGGAGTAAGACTCCAATTCAAAAAAAAAAAAAAGAGGCACAATTTATTGACTGGGCATGGTGGTTCATGCCTATAATACCAGCACTTTGGGAGGCTGAGGTGAGAGGATTGCCTGAGCCCACAGGTTTGAGACCAGCCTGAGCAACTTGGTAAAACCTCATCTCTACAATTAAAAAAAAAAATTAACCGAGTATGTGGCACATGTCTGTAGTTCCAGGTACTTGGAAGACTGAGGTGGAAGGATTGCCTGAGCCCAGCGGTTGAGGCTGTGGTGGTCGGGAGCATGCCACTGCCCTCCAGCCTGGGTGACAGAGTGAGACCCCCAACTCAAAAAAAAAAAAGTTAGCTAGGCATGGTGACATGCCTCTGTAGTCCCAGCTACTCAGGAGGCTGAGGCAGAAGGATCATCTGAGCTCAGGAAGTTGAGGCTGATAGTGCCATTGCATTCTAGCCTGAGCAACAGAGTGCGAACCCAACCCCAAAATATATATATGTGTACATATATATATTTATTACTTTTATTGTAATTTCTTCTTGAAGTCATTAATATAAATAATCATCTAAAAATATTACTTCTTTATCTCTGTTTTAAAACATATATTTTGTGGTTTTAAAATGTTGTGCATAATAGTGCATTATAATTGATTTAAAATAATATATATTTCGCATGCTCAAAAATGTTTTTAAAGATGGTGTGAAATCAAAACTATTTGGAATCCAATTTCCAACATGTTGTATAATGCTGTTTACAATTTGAATCAACTTAAGTATTCACAATTGTCTTCTGCCACTACATTTCTGTGTGTATATATATGTATACATCCCCTCACACACACATGTATAAATTACAGCTTCCCAGTCTTCCTAGAATAGAACACCTTTCTGGTCTTTATAGACTCCCTTATAGTCTTAAAAATTATCCAGGACCCCAGAGAGCTTTTGTTTATATGTTTTACATCTGTTTATATTTATCATTTTAGAAATTAAAACTGAGCAAGTGTCAAAGCACAGAATACACAGGCAAACGTTCCGTTAGCTTCCAGAACAATGATATCATTATCTGTCATGGAGGCTCTGGAAATATCCACTCTATGCTCTATATGCCCTTTCTCTCTTCTCTCCCTTTATCAGAACCTGGTAGAGTTCTTGCCCTTTGCACTGCATTCTCCCAGGTATCATGGAAAAAACTTGATATTTTAAAAAAGAAATATTTAGGTTCCAATGATGGCCCCATGACCCATTAGTTATTCAGCCTTGAGCAAGTGCCTCATGTCTCTGAGTCCCGGGTTCCTCATCTGTAAAATGGTCATTAAATGTTTTTTAGTATATATTAGGAAATTTTCCCCCTCACCCTACCAGAAAATGCTCTTTTTATTAATAACCCAAGTAATGATTTACAAGCCTGGGGACATGTTAAAATCACCCAGAGGGTTTAAATGTTGTCAATACACAAAGATTCCCATTTTTAATTGGCCTAGAATGGCCCTCTCAGGTATTATACTAGATTTTTTTTTTAAGTTCCAATGAAATTATTATGCAGACAGGGTTTGAAATCACTAGTAGCCAAAGGAGTACTATTTTCACAGAGGCAATTGAAAGAAGAGGAACACAATTACAGTATACACTCAAGGAGTTACAAGAAAGCAGGCACCATGTTCAGCAGGTGACCAGCTTGTCATCTGTACCTGCACTAGGTGGCATGTATTATCATCGTGAATTCACTTTGGCACAAACATGGCAGAAAAACTCAATATCCCAGAGGTAATATTATATTAACCAAGATCAGAGATATGCTACTATATAGATAATTTTCATAAGATCCATTAACTACCAAAGAGGTAGAAATATTCGCACTCCCTGGTCAGTGACTCTCTTTCCCATGGTCAGTACACTCCATGGAAATCTTTATCTTCAGGATACCTCGGGAACCTGTACTCAGCTTGAGGGGAGCTAGTGACAGACTGGGATTGACGCATCCTTTTGCATATTAGGATATGTCCTTCCCAGTGGGTCAACTCCTTACTCAACATGAATACCTTCAGGATACCGTCTCCCTAGATAGTGCTTAGATGAGTCCTGACAATGTCTCTACCTTTGAGACCCTGCCTGTCCTTTGTGTCACCACCCCCACCTTCTCACCAGCCCACTTTCCTCTAATTTTTGTCAATACCCTCAATTAAGCAGTAGTCTCTTCCAGTAACTTTGTACATTTCTGGGCTGGTTTATTACTTAACTCCCAGAAGAAAAGTTTATTTCCAAACTGATACCTCTAATTGCTATCTAACATCTTGAGTTAGATGCCAGTAATTTGGGATGTCCTTAGAGTTTGGTAGAATTAAATTAAACACGTACAATTTTTTTTTTTTTTTAGTTGGAGTCTCACTCTGTCACCCAGACTGGAGTGTAGTGACCGCTCCCAGCCACCGCAGTCTCGACCTGCTGGGCTCCAGTGATCCTTCCGCCTCAGCCTTCCAAGTA
>NW_007253048.1:171212-182184 GCF_000164805.1 Carlito syrichta
CTCACCAAGTTGCCCAGGCGGGTCTCGAACCCATGGGCTCAGGCAATCCACTCACCTCAGCCTCCCAAGGCGCGGAATTACAGGCTGAGCCACCGAGACCGGCTACACATACAATTTCAAATATTATTGGAATACTTTATTATTGTACAAAGGACACCAGCTACTGTTAGACCACATAGGAATCAAAACGAGGAGACATGATTTACAACATAAGGAAGTACAGCAAACAGGCATAAATTTCCTATTCTTAAGAAACTTGCAGTCCTGAAATGACTAAGGAAAGAAGTAGAATAAATCTCTCTTGCACTGCCCCATCCACCCACACCCTGCCCTTAAAACAGCTCTTATCTATTTATCTGGGTATTCTATCACCTTCCAGTACTATGATTCAATGAAATTCTGCTCAGGTTTTAGGAACCTGGACTTCATTCAAAGACTTGCCTGTGAAATTCTCCAGGCTCAGGTTGTTCCACATGCCCTCACACAAACAATTTCATAAAGGTGAAATTAATTAGCAGGTTGCTTGAATACTGAATTAGCTTCCCAAGTTCATGATGCTTCTCTGTGAATTCCAATTTTATAGATTTTCCGGTAAGACAATGAGTCAGAAAATAGGAAGTAGCTAGCGCTTAACGCTTTCCATGATCATCTTTAGAAAACATAAACTTTAAAATGACTTAGTAAAGTTTAAAGAACTTAGAAGTCATGTGATAGTTTTATCCCTTCTTGAGGATTTAAAGACATCAATAAACTGGTGGCTTTTTTTGTTGTTTGAGTTGGAGTCTCACTCTGTTGCCCAGGTTGGAGTGCAGTAGCGTGCTCACAGCCACTGCAGCCTCGACCTGCTGGGTACAGGCAATCCTTTCACCTCAGCCTTCAAAGTAGCTGGAACTACAGGTGCACACCACCACACCTGGTTAAGTTTTTGATTTATTCTAAAGACGAGGTCTCACCATGTCACCCAGGCTGGTCTCGAATCCCTGGGCTCAGGCAATCCTCACACCTCCGCCTCCCAAAGTGCTGGGTTTACAGGCGTGAGCCACTGTGCCCAGCTAAACTTGTGGTTCTTGAAGTAGATAATTTAAAGTAAAAACAATGATCACAAGTATTAAAAAGGAGCTGTCTTTTTTTCACGTGAAAAACAACAACAACCCAGAACACAAGTAATTTCAGAATAGGATGCAAATTGTTGACATAAAGATTTCTGGCTCCTTGGGAGAGTCAATCCCACTGGCCCAGCACAAGCTACAGAGACAGCAAAATACTTTGTGGGTCTGTGAAAAATGTGCTGCAATTATTTAACCACAGGATTTAGAAGCATATTACAATAAATCAAAAAATCAGCCAGGCGTGTAGCACATGCCTGTAATTCCGGCTACTTGGAAGGCTGAGGCGGAAGGATCGCCAGAGCCCAGCAGGTCAAGGCTGCGGTGGCCAGGAGCGGCCACTGCACTCCAGTCTGGGCGACAGAGTGAGACTCCAACTCAAAAAAAAAAAAAGAAGTATATTACTTAGACCAACTTTATGCTTCTTTTGTTCTCTAAGTAGGATTTTGTATTTTTAAGAAAAGAACAAGTTAGTATCCCATGTCCTAGTAAACACATGAATGTCTCTTTCAACCTTAAAACACATTCAAGATCATACCTGATTGTCAGCAAATTGGCTAACAGATATTATAATAATATAGTATACATATATTCCAAGCCATCAAGTAAATAGTTAGAAGATTATACTGTAAAATGTTATTTAATATAAATGAAATTAAATGCCCAGAAAAATTTTTAATGAAAAAAATTAATTTAAAAAAACAGACAACAAAGGTTAAAGCCTGTTCATGTGGAACATCTTAAGTCTGTCAGCTTTTCTAGTCCACCATTCCTACACCAAGTTCCTTCTTTCCTGGTTCACCCCCACAGCTTCAAAATGGGTCCTCTTACTTTCAGTCACAAGCCCTTCAAACCACACTCTACAGTGCAACTAGTAGGCTTTTTTTTTTTGTTTTTGAGTTGGAGTCTCACTCTGTCTCCCAAGCTAGAGTGCAGTGGCATGCTCACAACTACTGCTGAGCTCAGGTGATTCTTCTGCTTCAGCCTTCCAAGTAGCTGGAGCTACAGGCTCAAGTCATCATAACTGGCTACTTTTTTTATTTATTGTAGGGACAAGGTCTCACCTTGTTGCTCAGCCTGGCTTAGAACACCAGGGCTCAAGTAATCCTCCCACCCCCACCTTCCAAAGTGCTGGGATTACAGGCGTGAGCAACTGGGCCCAGCTGATATTGATTCTTCACGTGCTCCATTCAAATTATTCTTCATGTATACTTTTAACATTTATTGAGTGCCTTTTATATTGCAAGCATTGCAATAAGACACATCCAGGCCTTTAAGAGCTCCCAACCAGAAGAAGAAACAAACATGAATATCAAAATTATAACACCATGGGGAGAACGTTATAATTAGTCCAAAGTGAATCAGGAGGGAAAAAAAATACTACATTAATAATTCTGAGCAGAAAAGGATTTAACATAAGAGACATGATGTTGACTGAAATAACTGCTTGGAGACAGAAAAGCTCAGGAAAAATTGCTGCAGACTTTTCAAAAGTATGAAAATTTAGGAAATACATTTAATTACATTTTCTTTCTGCCTATACCTACTATCTCACAGTTATCACCAGAGGATAGTGACTTCCCTTTCTCTTTTGCTTTTCTTAGAGGGAAACGCTCAACAAGAACTCTGCTAGAAAGATAACCTGGGAAATGTCCTTTCCAGGCCTTCAGACCCGACATAAAAAGGAGAGCCAGAAGGGCACTTGCAGGTGGTGACAACTCAAACTACCCGTGTACTGTGTCTATTGAGGTCACCTCTCTACTTTAAAGTAGCCAAGTCAACTCAAGTTTGCAGAAATGCTTAAGATGTGTATTTCAAAATAGAGAAAATTTGAATCATTCCTAACACAAAGAAATGATAAATGGTGATGGACATCCTAATTACCTAATTAATCATTATACATTTCATGCATGTATCGAAATATGACATGTACCACACACATATGTACAATTATTGTTTCAATATAATAATTAAATTATTTTTTAAAAAAAACAAGTATGTACAGAGCTTTCCCCTTGACATATCTGTGTCTAGCTGAGAGCCATATGCCCACATAGGGGGCTAACCTTATAGACACGAGACAAGGAGGAATTTAAAGGATATTCCTCAACATTCCTTTACAGCCACTAGTTTGTAATCCTTCTAACTGCACAGTATCTTATATTTCTGATTTTTAAGTAATTATTTGGGGTTAATATGTTGTCCTTGGAGGTCCAACACATTAATCCTTCACACTGCAGAGTTGGCTGCTTCCTGAAATGAATTGTAAGAGCTGTCCAAAGTGAAGGTTAGCCACCTTTCAACTCCCATCAGTTGGAAAGAACATTAAAACAAGAGACAGGGTCTGGGTTCCAGTCCTAAAGTTGCCATTTATTAACTATGTAAATAGTAACACATCATTAAACTTTTTAAAGTCAATTTCCTCTTCAGTGAAACAGAAATTTAACAAGTCTCCCCTCCCACCTCCCAGACTCATTTTAAGATTCAAAACTGAAATGGGAAAATACATATAAAGATATTTTTGTAAATTATAATATTGTAAAGGTCAGGACCCAAGAAGGTTTACCTAAAATGCCTGCCAGGGTCTTGGCAAGGGAGACAGGAGAATGGGGGAAAAAAGCCAGAATTAATGGGGACTAACCTGGCTATAGAATTCGGACCAAAGACGGGTGGCTAGATTTTCTGGGGTTTTTTTGTTTGTTTATTTGTTTGTTTTTTTCTGAGTCGAGGTCTCACTCTCTCACCCTGGCTGGAGGGCAGTGGCATGCTCACGGCTACCGTAGCCTTGACCTACTGGGTTCAGGTGATCCTTCCACTTCAGCCTTCCAAGTGGTTGGAACCACAGGCATGGGCCACCACGCCTGGCTAATTTTTTTATTTATCGTCGAGACGAGGTCTCACCATGTTGCTCAGGCTGGTCTTGAACCTGTGAGTTCAGGCAATCCTCTCACCTCTGCCTCCCATAGTGCTAGGATTATAGGCATGAGCCACCACGTCTGACCATAGATTTTCAAGTTACAGTATCAAAAGTGATATAGCAAGCTTGACAAGGTATCGATATCTAAGAGGTCCAATATGGGGCAAAATAGGACCATCCGGGCAGCGGTGAATTTTAGAATCAGGCATTTGGCAGAGTTGACTGGGATCTGTTTGGAATAATATCTCAACAGCAAATCAAAGTCCAGGCAGTAACCTGCCCCACTTAGTAGCTTGACTTGGAGTAGGCAATCAATATATTTTTATTGAATTGACCTACTGACTAACAGAATAAATGAATACATATCTGGCAAGAAGAAATCCTATTGTTAAGGTTCCAGAGAGGCTGAGTGCAGTTCATGACCTGGCTCCTAGCTCACATGGGGAATTTCACTGTTAATCCGAACAAGCTGTCTAGTAACATGGATGGAGCCAGCTCAGTACAGACCAGAAGGAAGAGAAAGAATGCAATTCAGTGGGCTCAAAGATGTTGGAACCTAGCCCGGACACAAAGATCTTCAATCCTCAACAAATTCAAGATTGTACCTATGAGTAGGGTTGGGGCACCCAATGTTCTTCGAGATTTGTTCAGATCAGCTGGGTCAGGACCAGGATAGAGCTAAGAATGAAGGTGGCAGGTGCACAAAGTTTAGCAGGAAGTGCAAATATGTGTCAATATATTACTGTATTGAGTTTTTAAACATTAGCCATTCACCTCTAAAAATGAGAATTTCTATTTGGGATGCAAAGGGAGTTTATATGAATTTATTGTAATACTCAGCATAAGATACAGATATTAAAATTTCTGTTTTTAAAGAATATTTAATGGTATGGGAAATGCTAAGGAAGTAATGCAAGAGAGGTAAAATAGTATATGTTGCTATGGTTATAATTCTGTGTGTGCAAAATAGAGAGGTAAATAGATAAAGAACAAATTGGACATATCTTGAAGAGACTGACAGAAAGTTCTAGAAGGAAATATGCCAAAGTATAGTCAACATGGCAATGCTATACATTTTGGTATTACCTGGCACGACACAGGCAAATTTTCAGTGTAACGGAATAAAGAGGATAATTGAAAGGCTGTAAAATCATATCTCAACAGTCCAGATTTGGACTTCTTGCTTAACAGTGAGATTGACTATCGCTTCATATGACATATGAATACACGGAAATTCGTCACATGATGAGGGTGACATAACAAAGCAGTAGAGAGGGAAGAAATCTTTAATAAATGAAGTTGGGAAATGGATTATAATTATGGTTAAAATTGAATCTGGAGCCCTAGCTCACACCATACTCACAAACCAATTTCAGATAGAGTAAGGAATTTATATGTCAACAACAAAATTTTAAATCTTTAAGAATAATAGGTGAATATTTTTTTACCTGAAGATAGAAAAGAATTTCTTTTTTTTTTTTTTTTTTTTTTTGAGTTGGAGTCTCACTGTGTTGCCCAGGCTGGAGTGCAGTGGCACACTCACTGCCCCAGCAACCTCAACCTGCTGGACTCAGATGATCCTTCCACCTCAGTCTTTCAAGTAACTGGAACCACAGGTGAGCATCACCACGCCCAGCTAATTTTTTGATTTATTGTCGAGATGAGGTCTCGCCAAGTTGCCAAGGGTGGCCCCGGACCCCTGTGCTCAGGCAATCTTCTCACCTCAGAATCCCAAGGTGCTGGGATTACAGGCATGAGCCACCGCTCCCGGCAGAAAATAATTTCTTAAGCAAGACCAAATATGACGTCTTAAAAGAAAAGATGGATAACATTGATAAAGCTCCACTTCAGCTCCTCCTTCCAAAATCCTAAACCCAGACCTCAACATGTTTTCCAACAAAATAAATGTACCTTCTGTTACCAGCACATCCTCCATAAAAGGCGTTGAAGTTATAAATAGCAGCAAAGTTCAGTACAGTATCTATTTTTAAATGCAACATTATATTATAAGAACTATTTGTCCATTTACCCCAGTTCCCAGGAAGGCCATGTGGAAGAATGAAATACACAAAGGTTAAATCTCAAAGTTTTCTTCTTGAAGTAAAAGTTAACATCATTAAGAAAAGTTTGAGGCCAATTTTCTTTTTTGGCAGTGGGAAGGAACAAATTTGTAACTGGAAATCAAAGTCTGTATTCAAGTATTTTACACAGCACTTCTGTGAAATGCTTTTAATGGATAGGACCATATTGTTCTGTGATACCAAAGTGCAATGCAGAATTTTCCCAAAGGAGTTAGGAGATGAGATGACATCTCACTACTGTTCTGGCACCATGACCCAAGCTGTCTTCCTCAGAGAAGAGTAGCTGTCCAAATAGCTTTCAGCCCCAATTCACATCTGGGGCTTCTTATTCCTTTGTGGGTGAGCAGTCTTTGGACACTTTATGGAATGTTCTGTCATGTACTGAGGAATGATAATGGTGAACCTCACAGAGAATTGCACTTTGAAAATTCTTTCATTTTCTGCTGGGGTTGACAACCATTCCAGGTAGATGTTTTTACAGTCGTATTGTCAACACAATAATTCACCTTCCTCTGGTGAGGTAGTCCTGTGAGGCTTTAGCATAAAGTGTTGATTTTACTCTGGTGGTCTGGAAGAGTTCACTTTACCTATTAGTGTAAAGTTCACCCACTATAAGTGTGTTTCCAACAGACATCATCCTGAGAATGTCAGTGGTGGACTGAAAAATGATGGGACATCCATAGGCATTTCATGTCAACGGGGCATCTCAATCCCACTAGCAGTCAACAGAATTTCTTCTGAACATGCATGTGGTTTCATTTATTTTTTTATTTTTCTTTTACTTTTCATTTTTGAGTTGGAGTCTCACTCTGTCACCCAAACTGGAGTGCAATGGCATGCTCCCAGTCACAGCAGCCTTGACCTGCTGGGCTCCGGCGATCCTTCCGCCTCAGCCTTCCAAGTAGCTGGAACTACAGGCGTACGCTACCATGCCAAGCTAATTTTTTTGATTTATTGTAGAGAAGAGGTCTCGCCAAGTTGTCCAGGCAGGTCTCGAACCCGCGGGGTCAAGCAATTCACTCACCTTGGCCTCCCAAAGTGCGGATTACAGGCTGAGCCACCGAGCCTGGCATGCATGTGGTGTTAGATAAGTCTTTCAGGTTTTGAAAATCCTGATAGCAGGCGAGGAGACTGGAAATTAAATGCATTTAGACCCTTATTTCAGAAATGTGTGGGGCAAGAAAGTCAGCACAGTGCCCTGGAGACCTCGCTGGTCTGTGGAGTATTGGGAGGCACCTTCCAGAAGGTTCAGGTGACACAGATGCCCCTGCAAAGCTCAGTGGAAAAACTCTCATCTGTATTCATATACCCAAGGGGCCAGGCTGTGAGTGTCTACAGCTCTTCAATCACACTCATTTTCTCATTCCATGCCTAGATAAGACAGTTACATTGAAACTATTGCATCACCTGCTGCAGTCATGCATGATTAAATAGATATGCTGGAAAGAGAGAGGAAGGTGGCTGGTTACAGAGTTTAAGGACTGTCATTTATGGTAAAACACAATTTTCCTTTAGTTTATAGTAAAATCAATCATAGGTGGTGGTATTTGCTACAACAGGATTTAGTATTGGGTTGATTTCTCCGTTTCTAGATAGTGTTTCCTAGTCTTTTTTTTTTTTGAGAGAGGCCCCAAAGAAACTTTAAAATAAAGTTTTAACTGAGGGTGGGTGAAGGGGACATGGAGTATGATAGTCACTTTTGTTCCAGTGTTAATTTTTAAAAACTCCGGATGTCTAATACTGAAAACCAGTCCAGGGTACTCCGTGTTGAAGAACTCGCTCTCAGCCCCTCCTCCAGCTGTAGGGCAGGGGCTGAATCACACCAGGGAAGGAAAGTCTGGCTCACTGCATTATTAATTCACTACTGTGATTTCTTTCTCTGTTGCTCAAGGGGAGCTGGGGGTGGTAAATTGAGTGGGCACTCAGGAAATGTGATATGTGTCTTGGTTCTTTGTGATTGGAGGAAATTCTGTCTGTGCCAAAAGGGTTCAAACGTTTTAACATCGTAACCTTTTCCTTTCTCTCTTTTTTCTTTTTTTGATAAAGTAGTTTGACTTTTGTTAGTAGAAGCTACCCCCAAGCCCATTTTGGGGGGTTTGTAAAACCAATTTGCTTTGCTATAACTGCACCCGATGAAGTCATTCAGATGGCAAGTCCACATAAAGCCCTGACCTCTGGAGGAGCCAGGTCTCTGCTTGTCTCTAATTCTCTGTGTAATTTAAGGTGTCACTTCCAGCCGTGTCTGCTCAGACCTGTCACCTTAAATCTCCATTTGAACTTTACCTTACAGTTCTCCTTTATCGTCTTTTGATGGGAGGTGAACATGAATATGAATGATCTTCAATGCCTGTTGTCTGAAGACCCACAGGCATTCTTAGTAATCAAGCCCAAAGTGACAGACAAAATGTGCACTATGTATAAACGCCCCATGCGAAATGGGCTGTGAGATAATGTACAGCAATTATTTTGAGTCCTTTGAATAAAACATACTCCTCAAATTTAAGAGCAGTATTATAAATATTACAGCACTAATTTAATATAACCTGAGTATATTTTATTTCAAAAGACTGGTTGTAATTTCTATGTCTGTTTATTTCTAAAGAACTCTTCATTATGTGTAGTATAATAGTTTCACAGTAATCACAATAACCCACATATAGTACATACTTAATACATGGCAGTCCACAAGCTAAGATTCTTTATTTTTACCAAAAAAGGATCAAATTTCCTCCTAACAATACATTATGAGTTAAGTATTATTCCCATTTGACAAACAAGAAAACTAAGTCTCAGAAATGTCACACAGCCACATTTGAAAATCTTGACTATCTTTAAAAAAAAAAAGCTCCACTGTCTTTAAGAGACATGTATAGACTGCTCGAACTGGTTCTGATAAATCTTCCTTTACATTTCCATTTTTTAATTCTTCAACAAAAGACTATGAATAAATATTTAATGTGAAAAGCATATTTATCACATAAGTATAAAATCTAAAGAATAATAACAAAATGGATACTTGTCTAACCATCCCTGAGCTTAAGAAATCATACATTAGCAACACCTTTGAAACTCTATAAACCTTTCCCCAAACTACCCGTCTTCCCTCAATCAGACCCTTGCAATTTAGTGCATGTGAGTGAGCCATCTCCTCAGTTAGAAGGTGGCTTCTTGAGAAAGGACTGTTCTGGGTTTATTATTTCATTTTTCTTTTAGATTTACCACATAGGTGTTTATCCCTAAACAATGTACCATTTGATTGTACTTGGTTTTGAACTTTGTATACTTATTCTTTTATGATTGACTCCTTTCATTCAACACGATCTATGGTTGATGAGTATAGTGTATAGTTCATTTTAACTGCTTTATAGTATTCAGCTGTGAGGATATACATCCATTTGTTCATTCTCCCATGTATCTGCATCTGTGTGGCCTCAGATTTTGCTGTTGTAAACAAAAGGACGCTCTTGTCCAAATATTCTGGTACACACATGCTAAAATTTCTTTTGTGTATGTATTCAGGAATAAAATTGGCAGACTGAAGGGTACATAAAACTTCACTCTTACAAGATGATGTCAATTTTTTAAAATTACTTTGAAAAATTTTTCCCCATTGTCCTTCGATTGTCCTGTTTGCCATTTGTTTTCTTACTCATGAGTAGGCTACCTTTTGAGTTGGAGTCTCACTCTGCTGCCCAGGCTGGAGTGCAGTGGCATGTTCACAGCCACGGCAGCCTCGACCTACTGGGCTCAGGCGATCCTCCAGCCTCAGTCTTACAAGTAGCTGGAACTACAGGCGCGCGCTACCATGGCTGGCCAATTTTTTGATTTATCGTAGAGAAGAGGTCTTGCCAAGTTGCCTGGGCTGGTCTCGAATCCGCAGGCTAAGGCAATCCACTTGCCTCAGCCTCCCAAAGTGCTGGGATTACAGACTTAAGACACTGCCCCCTGCCTATTTTGTTTTTCATATTTAATTCCTTAATATCCTTAATACATTTGGAGATGTGATCGAGAATAGGGAAGAATTTTACTCCCCCACCCCCAAATTCAGGGGATCCTGATTTCTTTTTTTTCTTTTTTTTTTTGAGTTGGAGTCTCACTCTGTCGCCCAGACTGGAGTGCAGCGGCCGCTCCCGGCCACCGCAGCCTCGACCTGCTGGGCTCCGGCGATCCTTCCACCTCAGCCTTCCAAGTAGCCGGAATTACAGGCATGCGCTACCACGCCCGGCTGATTTTTGATTTATTGTAGAGATGAGGTTTCGCCTGCTCAGGCAGGTCTCGAACCCACGGGCTCAGGCAATCCACTCACCTCAACATTCTTTGTAGCATTTCTGTTCCTCTCTTGATAAAGGTTTTTCTGTGTACCTTTTGTTTTTAATTGCTTTTGAGACTATTGTCTTTTTTAAAAATTTGGTTTCTTTTTCTAAATTGTTTTCTGTTATATAAAAATGCAATTGACTTTTATGTAAAAATTTTATGTCTTAACAAATTATTTATAGACTCTTTGGGGTTCTTTATGAACACAATTGTAACACTGAAGGGTGATTTTCAAGTTTAGTGTGTGTTTAAAGATACACTAAAGACCAGAAATGGCTGGGCTCGGTGGCTCAGCCTGCAATCCCGCGCCTTGGGAAGCTGAGGTGAGTGGATTGCCTGAGCCCGTGGGTTCCAGACCCGCCTGGGCAACTTGATGAGACCTCATCTCCGATATAAATCGCAAAATCCACCGGCCGTGGAACGCGAACCGGTCGGTCCAGCTCCTTGGACCATGACGTGGAAAAATGCCCATACTACACAACGCATTAGGCTGACGTGGACGTCTCGACCAAAACCCAAATGTCTAGTCTTTCCGAAGAATTGCATGAGACCGG